>NW_021634246.1:0-47370 GCF_004799145.2 Neltuma alba | reverse complement strand
GGTGATTAAGTACTGGTTGAAGGCTTTTAGCAGCTTTCAGATTCGATATGATTTTAGGCAATTCTAGTTACCTGGTGGATAGGGCCCCTTGGTATAAAAGCTTCTTTATGTAAATTGTATTGCAGATTGTTTGATGAGAATGGTGTGTAATTTATGAAAATGATTTTAGGTAACGATCAACATGCTGAATAATCACCAATCTAGAGAGGAAATTTGAACTGGCTGAAATTTGCCTTCATGAAGAATAACGGATCATGAATTCCTTATAAAATGTGTCACACGGCTTTGCTATAACAAGTTTTAAAGACAAGTGTATCACACAAGTGATGCTGTCAGAATGGTGAAAATGGCCTTTCATATGTGCGATCACGACATTTGTCACTTTATTGATATATTTCTGAAATTGCCAACTTGTTTCTTTGCATATTTTGCATTATTGAAACTCCTATACTGCTCAATTGCTAGAATTAAGATACTTTACTGGCCAGGATACACAATTGCTTCTTTGGGACCTGGAAATGGATGAGATTGTGGTACCATTGCGGCGTGCACCTGGTGGATCCCCCACATACAGTGCTGGGAGCCAGTCATCTCACTGGGACAGTGTTGTCCCATTGGGCACACTGCAACCTGCTCCAAGCATGCGTGACGTTCCAAAAATCTCGCCTCTGGTTGCTCATCGTGCGCACACTGAACCCCTTTCAGGCTTGATATTTACCCAGGAATCCGTACTCACTGCCTGTCGGGAAGGACACATTAAAATCTGGACGCGACCAGGGATAGCTGAGAGCCAGCCAAGCAGCTCTGAAACCTTGTTAGCTGCCACCTTGAGGGAGAGACCACTACTTACAAGCAAGGTTAGCAATGCTAGTTACAAACAATGACTGATTATATTCTGTCAATCTAAAGGGAATTGAATCCCTTTTTTTTTTTACTTGGTTGATTATCGTTTTATCCGGTTGGTTTCCTAGTTTTCACATGATTGTCTCATAAGATGAACCAACTGGTCCTACTGTATATTCAAGGATGAGCATGGCATGCCATCGATGGCAAAGAGAGGATGAGAGAATTCTCTATCAATTCCATCTGTAATTAGAAAACGGCTGTGGTCAGAGTAGATCTAATAACAGGAATAATGTGAAATTGATCCCCGGTTACCTTGTACTTTAAAGTGCATCGGTTTCCTTATTTATTCTGTTGGCTCTTGGATGTCACTTTTTTTATTTTGTTCTTTTATGGGATTCACACAATTTGGAGGACATGCGAAAGGCACTTTTAGTCTTAGATCTCTCTCTCGTGTTTGCCGGCTGGTCCCCCCCGGGGGGGTGTTTGGAAAACCTAAATTTCCATGCTATTAGAAGGGCCCCTTGGCCACTTCCTAATATGAGATTGGTCTTCTCTCTGCCTTGGGGAACATAATAGTAGTTATAGATATGGGAAGAGGGAATGAGAATGGAAGTTTCTTAGTGATTAATATTATGAAATCAGAAGCATTCCAGGGGATGAGAGAGCTAATAGACGATGTAGGCGACTGGACGTGATCCACCGTTTCACCACTGGAAGTCTCAGACTCAGACCAGTATACGAGGGTATACGCATGGGTGCCCGGCAAAATGTCAATGGGCTCAGCAAATGGCCTGAATGAACCCGTTGGCCCATGGCTAGTGCAGTTTTTTCTGAGCGAAATAAATGACAAAAAAACCAAAAAAAGAAACGAAAAGAAAAACTTAAAACATCCCCAGCCATGTTTACGTTATACAATTACTTTGTTTTTTTCCCCCTCCAAATTTATGTAATCATATTGTCACTTTATGATGGTTCGTTCTTAGAAAAGATTAAAAACGGCAGACTGAAAAGCATGGTGGAGAAAGAAATTATTGACAGTAACTAGGACGTTTGAAGCATCAACAAAGGTTGAGCTTATACAACACCATCCGCTCGTTCATAAGGTTCTATTTACTGTTGGCCAAAAAAGGGTTCTATTTACTATATTTTTATGAAAGTAAGAAAAGTTGCTAGTTGTTAAATCTAAAAAAAAATTGAATCTAAATTGTAAAGTTTTGTAAATTTTCAAGGATTACCTTCTAATTGGTATAGGTTATTGAGGGGAGAGGGGAAGGAGGAAGGAGATGAAATTTTTTTTTCTTTTTTGTGAAATGATGAGTCACTAATGTTGATTAAAATTTTAAGATATCTCGTATCAAGAATCAAGGGGTAGGACAGAGTATATGTGATTTAGTTAACTTGACAAAAAAACCAGGTGGAAGACAAAAATAAAGATCAGTGAGGAAGTTCACGACTGTCTTGGCGACGACGTTGAAATCACATCACAGGCTGCACTTCCGTAATGCTTACAAGCGTTGCTAAAATTGAAGGGTAACTTGGGGAAGAGGGGTTTAACTTCAACGTTTTGGAGACATCATATGTTATATGGCAATGGCAAGCTGGGGTGGAAAAAAGTAGCTCTCGTTGTTACTAATAAAATATGAGAATGACAGCTTGGGCGCATCATGGAGCAGCTAATGACCTCAATCATGTCATCAAACACCTGATCTCATTCTTTTCTGTTTAATTTATTAATTCTAATTGGAATTTTATTCCAAAGCACCCCACCTCGGCCACGATGTACCAGGAACAACCTTTTCTTTCTTTTAAAAAAAAAAATAATATGCATCGCACGTTCCCCATAGCTTTGGTTAACAGCAAACAGAGTGTCTCTGTACGTCTCCCCTCATAATGCGACACGCTTCGCTGCGAATTCTGATAATCAAATGCGGTGTTCGAAGTTAGAACCCCACTGCTCCATTCGTACCATATAGTTTATGAGAATGCACCCGCTATTTCGTGCCTAAAGATGTCGTATCATTCATAAACAAACAAAAGCCGAAAAGCTTCCTAATTAGTAAGTACACTGGGTGCTTGGCTATCCCCGCCCCAACGCCCACGGGGTCCATTGCCCCCATGCACCCACGCGTCCTCTTCACCTTCTGCCACGTAAGCCTCGCCTCCCCCCCCAAATTTTTCGAACGATTAATAATTAAATTCTAAAAATCGTGTAAATAAATTCAAGTGGAGTGCAGAGACTACCAGGGGTAAACCGGAAAAGCCAAAGCCGAGTCGTTGATCTGCTTTGCACCCTGTTTCTTTCTCTATATTTTCCCCAACTCTCTCCCATTATTCTTTCCTGCTCACTCCCTGGAGTTCACCGAAGCTTCCTTCCCCCCGGCTCTAAATCTAAACTCAACTTGCCTTCTTCTTCTTCTTCTCAGCCCCTGTGCTTTTTATCACTCACTGAATCCAAAGTTTGCGAGCTACGAGTTGATCTCCTGGTTCGTGTGGCAATTCAGTGCTCCAAACGTGGGTGAGAGCTGGTACGAGCCCGTGCCTAATAGGGCTCCGAGGAGAGTCAAGGTTTCAAAATAATGGCTATCCTCCTGGATGCGAATCCCACTTCCACCGGGTTTGTGCTCGCTTATTCTGCATCTCTCCTGTGTTTCGGCAATCATTTTCTCACTAGTTTTATTCATCCAGGTTGTCTCCTTTTTGAGAAGCTACTCTGCCTCCCGACTTCATTTCTTCTCAGATATCTGTCTCGCGTGCTCTTTTCCGGCCATCAACTTTCAAACCCGTCATGGATAAAACAGACGTTGGACTCCAGACACTCCGCGAGTCTATTGCGAGGCGTGCCCTTTATGGTACACTCTTGCTTGCCTCTGCTGTTTCCATCGTTTGTTTGCTCCGCGTCCTACCCGCCTTCGATACGGGAGCAATGTCTCCCATCACCTACGATGACTGTCTGGCGGATTCGGATTCGGATTCGGATTCTGCAACCGTCACTCCCGGTTCATATTTGTTCCATGTTCGGGTTATGGACACCTTTTGGGGTTCATTCGAATCTATAAATTGCAAGCAAGATATCAATTTGACTATCGATGTAGTCACTGAGCTGATGGGTAAACAATTTTTGGACTGCGGTGCCAAAAGTCTCTGTATCGGAGACGCGTCGCCGATGGCTGTCCCGGCAATGCAGCGGTTGGGATTCTCCAGTGTCATTGGTCTCAATAAACCGCGCCCATATTCTCTCAAACAGAAGAAAATTGTGTACGAGCTTAATTACCACGACCATTCATTCGACTTCGTCTTCTCCAAGGACCTAGATACCATTCCGGTCCCTGATCCGCTTGTGCTCGAGGTTGAGCGCGTCCTTAAGCCCGGTGGAATCGGAGCCCTCCTTGTGGGTGCTGACGCTTCAAACCCAAATGACGTGATGAGGTCCGTTGCTCCAGTGTCTTCATCACTGAGATCTTCC
Organism: Neltuma alba; assembly: GCF_004799145.2. Taxonomy (NCBI): domain Eukaryota; kingdom Viridiplantae; phylum Streptophyta; class Magnoliopsida; order Fabales; family Fabaceae; genus Neltuma; species Neltuma alba. The sequence continues at coordinate 43,061 of NW_021634246.1, read as the reverse complement.
AGCATCGTGCATGTCAAATGTATCAATGAATTTAATCTGATCGTTTTCAAGAAAAGATCCGAAACCAGTGTCTTCTACCAGAATGCCCTTCCACCTGATTGTCCTAGTCTTACCTTTACCAAGCCCTTCATAAAGCTGATGGAACCGCTTGAGGAAGAAAGACCTCTGGATTATGCGAAGGGGATGTCGTATTTACCCAAGTTTGTGGACATTTCTGGTAGGAAACGGTTGGTGTACATTGATATCGGAGTAGGTGAGCTTCTGAACAAAACCAATATCAGTGATTGGTTCATCCCATCTTACCCCATCGATCAAAAAGCTTTCAGCGTCTATTTTGTCCACTACAACACTTCCATCCTGTTATCCCACGTGAAACGACCTGGCATTGCATTTGTTTATCATCCAGGATTGGATGGAAAGCTTACTACAGCTGAGATTTATAGCGGGAACGACCTGGATCCATTTGTGGGAGACGAAGAGTTTGATATCCTTGCGTGGTTCAAAGAAACTGTGAAAAATGCGGATTTTGTGGTCCTGAAGATGAATGCTGGAGAGGTTGAGATGAAGCTGTTGTCAGACATATTTGAAAGCGGAGCTATATGTTTCGTTAACGAGCTGTTCCTGGGCTGCCCAGACGTCGGCGATGGTCAAAGTGTGAAGACGAAGGAAAGCTGCATGAATATCTACAAGGGCCTCAGAAGCAATGGGGTCTATGTCCACCAATGGTGGGGAGATGAAAACAGTTGGTGATGATTGCGTCCATGTAGGAATTCCTGTGTTTGATGTATTTTAGGATTAAAGTCTTAACTACTGCGTTCTGTTGCAGTTGAGGTTGTTGTTTATGAGTGAACGCCTGGAGTGCTACACCAAAACCATTATCATTCTCGTTCGGTAATGAAATCAGCGCGTGCATCCTGGTATTAAACGTAAGTTAAAATAACTATTCTTAACTTCATGAAAACCATGAGTAATCATCTGCCATTATTGCTGGGAATGGCTTGGCTTGGTGCAAGCCACCAAGTCCCCCAGATCAAGTGAAATTGATGCATTCCCAGCAGATCGATATTTTACAAATACGCAAATGCTTTTGGTTGGGTTTAGCCTAGTACGACAACTACAAAAGATAACGAGGCATGGCTAATTTTGTTGTGTGACCAGAAAGATGAACCTTAGCCGCTTTTTCGTGCTCTGATAATAGTGTTGCTTCCACGATGCATGGATCGCCGCCAAAGAGAAATCCGTTGACGCGAGTCATGATTAGATATATGTACAGTTGGTAATCCCAATTCCCAGCAATAGTCCAGCACGAACTCGAGTTGACTCGCTCTTACCTTTTTCCTTAATACATGCCACGATAAATTTCATCGTCTTTTATTGAGTCCAAAGTCATCAACGGAATGCTTGACTTGAGTTGCCCTTTTAACTAAATCGGTCCTCCGCACTGATAATTATGTGTATATTATCTTAGTTCATCATATTTCGCCCTTTTTGGTTTCTCAGACAGATCATAAAGAGGTCTATAACTTAAGTAATCGGTACCTTCTGAAGAACATGACCAAAAGCTAAGGAGTAACCGCTTATGAGTTATGAGATAAAAATGCTACGATCACCACACACACACACAACCAGTTCTCAGGTGTTTTTATAATACTCTTGGGGAAAACATATTTACTGGTGAAAGAAAACAGATGATGGTTAATGTCATCACTGACCCCTTGATGTTCTTTACTAGTACTAACCAGAGACATCAACCACTCCGTGACCTGAAATGTCCAGCTTCAGTTTAAACCAGACAAAATATCCAACAACCATACCTGTTAAAATGTCACTAGAATGTATGAAAGCGGTTAAGAAATGATAATCAAAGATTTAAAATTTGCAAATACTTCACTACCACGTAAATGATAAAGCTAGTTATCAGCAAATGGGAAACCCGTCGGCAGAAGCATAACAAATTATTGGTTATATGTGAGGGCGACTAAACCATCAATCATACAAGTTTAACAATAAGTCACCTGAAGAAACAACACTTGTAATTACAAATTTTTCCATGGCAACCCACTTTGGTGTAACGCCAGACCAGTATATATTGGCTTATAGTACAAATGAGGTGTAATATGTGAGCCACCTGTCCTTTTCGAACCGCTTACCATACATAATCTCCATTTCCATAATTGAAATTTGGGAAAAGTATGGGAAAGAAAACTGTAACGATGGGAGAAATATCAAATATAATAGTTGGGCTTTACAGGGTCTGGAAGCCGGAAGCACCAGCTCGGTATCTTACTAATGTCAGTCCTCAGGTCTGTTATCATTATTGACCTTTATCTCAAAAGCCTCTCAACTGGCTGTCTGCAAATTGGGCATCTATTCGTCTGAAACCTCAGAACCTTAGCGCACCCGCTACACAAACACTGCAGCAAGCAAAGGAATGCAGCCAACGTATATCAAGATGAAGTCGGGGACTGATATATATGATCATCAATATCAAATACAGACTAATTGAAGACAAATCCTAATCATTCAGTTTGGCTGAGATAAACACTTGATATTACTTTACTGGAAATTGACATGTGCTGTACAATCAGCATCATACCAACATCTATTCATAAACGTTGAATGAGAAATGAATACAGCAAGTACCATGTGTCGGCAGGGGAGAACAGTTGTGTCTCGTGGTTCTGAGAGGCAGATAACACACTCCTTTCCAGAATCATTTTCGTCCAGGTCACTCTCCACTGAATTTCCAATACCATATATCTCCTGCAGTTCATACCTCATTTCATTTACCCATAAGATCTGCTTAACTACCTTTACCCGGAATTCTCCTTTCTCCTTCCCAAATGCTGCGAGAGTTATCTGAGAGTTTCTGTTGCCAGATGTTAAATTTTCATTTGATCCATCTTGTTTTTCACAGGAAGCATCCGCCTTCACTGCTAAAGGGAACACATCTCTTACACCCGCTTCTGATAATTCTGACTCCTCAAAGATTGAAAAGTCAATACCAGTTCCGATCGGCTGCCTAAACTGCTGACCAAGACCTTGCTGGAAACTTACAGTTACGGGGCCTAGAATATTTTGCTTCATTGGTGTGAGGATGCAGCTATCATCTACTTTACCAAAGAAAAGAATGGTGATGCTGTAATGGAGATAACAAGAAATAACACCATTAGAACAGATAAATGAAGAACAATACTAAAAATATGTCCATGTTCATGTCCATGTTCCATCACAATCATAACGATTATGACATCATGATAAATTCCCGCAGAAATGAAAATTTAGCATTTTTTTTTACACAACGGAAATTTAGCATTTATCAGCACTAACATTTCGAATTCATTACTAAACTAAACATACATTAAGTCTTCCCAGTTATGTAAATTATTAATCATAATTTAATTTTCTTTTACAACTCTGCCAAAAGAATTGCTATATAAAGCCAGCTTATAAAAGTTATGCAAGTGGTTGTTACCCCCCCCCCCCTTAGAAGAAGGGAAAAGAAAATAACATTGTGCAGCTGAATGTCTTTTGAGATATGTACAAAGAATTTAGCATTAATAAATTAAGTTTGAGACCAAACTGACAATCTTTAACAGATATTGTCTTTGTTCCTCACATGGACCATCTATATTGTTGAAGAATTTTATCACCATTAACATTGGGATGACTATTTGTTACTCAGAAAACTTACCCAATATCCGCAAAATTAGATGGTCGAAGAATAATAAGTGAGCCATCCAAAGCATACGCTCTTTAGTCTAGTAACGTCTATGCTCGTAAAAATTGTCATTATAGTTTAACAACCAAGTTGCCATATGAGAACGTAACACAGCATGAACAGATAGCAAATTAGCAAGCACAACAAAGTGTAAATAGTTGTGTGCGCGCGCGCGCGATGTTAGTGGCTTGCAGATTTGTTTTATAGTTTTCATATAGCAAACTGCGTACCAAACGATCTTATTTGTAGTTTTCAAATTAAACAGGAACAATGGTGATTCGCAGCCCAAAAGCTATCAACAACCTTTCATATGACAGTCTGTAATACAAACGGACGGCATATAATTCCCAGACACAACACAGATATCCTTTAAGCAGGCATCCTCTTCACATGATCCGATAGAAAATCATAGCAGAGATTTTCTTTATTCAGCTAAAAATGGTGTAACAAAAGTTACCTCCCATCAACGATGGCATCGAATGTGAATGCAACAAGGAACCGCCCAGGATTTAGCTCATCGGGTTCAATCCTTAGAGTCTCCTTCTTGACATTAACATCGTTCCTTATAGTAACCGCCTTCTGATGCTCTACATACGGAAGCGGAGGGATAGCAGGCCTGCAATGGTAACTTCCACCCGTCCTTGATGGGTCCGTTTGATGATGAGGCCTCGCGCGATGGTGGTGATCGAGAGGAGCCGGCAAAGGCGCCGGCATAGCCTGATGGGGAGAGGAATAGTGACCTGCGTCCTGGAAATACGGGGAAGGATTCGAGTTTGGGTATTGCGATGTCTGATGTGTAGATGCTGGAAGCGCAGACCGATTCGACGCGATTTCTGGCTGCGGCCTAAACGGCGGCGGCGGCGGATGATTCCTTCTGCTATTGCTTCTCCGACGGCCGTTAGCGCTGCTACTTCCTATGTTGCCCATGGAATGAGAGGCTTCTTTCAAATTGCTGTAAATGAAGAAAAATATCCAGAAGCTCCTTTTTCAAATAAAATAAAACAGTGTTTCTGTCTGATTTTACTCTATGGGCCGAAAAATCCGGATGTTTCGGATGTTCCGAAGGTATGAACACGCAGAATTTGTCTCCTTTCTAGCACTTTGCATCACAGGGGAGAATTCAAACTTGGAAGTATTCAAAAGAAGATAAACCGAGCATACGCCACCTGAAGAAGAGGGGAAACAATTCCGAGACTTGGCGCACATGAAGATTCAGGGCTTGTCGTGGAGGAGCTACAGACTTGTTGTGAAAACTCAGGGGCTAAGGAGGACGAGACTGATGGAGGAAACATGGACGCGAACCAATGCGCAGAGCATTGATGGAGAGGCAACGCGAAAGAGAAAAAGAAAGATGGAATCTTTCGGTAGGTTTGGGTGGCGGGCATAATGGGATTGCGTAAACCTCCACCGAGGAACACCATTGATGAGGGACTGGAAGCTTGCCATAAAGTGACTGCCTTTTGTTTTCGTTTTTTAAAATTATTTCTCTTTTCTATTCTATCAAATCAGGTATAAGAATGAATAATTGATGCTAAATCCGTATAACAGTATCGCAAATTCTGGTCCTAATCTCGCTTATAGCGTTGCTTCCCACACGGCACTATAACTTTAGCTTTCTTTCTTTCTTTCTTTCTTTTCCTTTTCTTTTGAGACTGCGGCAGAGAAGTTAGGTAGTGTCTGGTAATTTTTCTTGGTAAACAACTTTCCATGTCAATTACCCAAAAGAATTCCATGTTGTTCCTGCTGTGATTTTCTGGGAATAGTTAACATACGCTTGTTAAACTGGATATTTTCTGTTTCTCTTCCTCGCAGTTGGAATAAAATTTGGTAATTTTTGCAGAACCGTGAAATTTGTCAAATTATCCTCCAGAAAAGGGAGTAAAACCTTTATCCCGGTGGTTCACGGGGAGATGGAGGATTTAGCCATTTTGGTGAGCAAACTTTCAAGACACCGCAAGAATCTCATGATCTGATCGCGATATTATAGGTGCAAGACTCAATAATGTCACATATATTTAATCATATCTTTGTCTTTGGGTAAACAATTAGTATTACATCTCTGATTTGCGGTTTAGAACGCCTAAATATCTTGAAGCTAAGATGACATGGTCAACACAAGTGGACTGTCCATTGTCACTTTTATGCCTCATCACACGCTAGCTGTTTATATTGTTTGATGTAGGCACCCTTGGCCATGGCTATAATTCCCAAGCCTGTGTCAGGGATTTGATTCATGCATATTACGTTTAATACATGACAATGATTTAAAACTTAAACATGTATTTGTCGTTATTATTAATAATAAAAAGCAGCGTTTAGCTGAAGTTGTCAACTTCGAAATTGGTCTAAATAAAAATCATCAAATAAGATAGACCCGGGGGGCACTGATAAATTCTGTATGATCAGATTCGGATGAGACAATCAAAGTAAAAAACACGATGGATAAGACTCGTTCAAGTTCAGGTTCAATTTCAAACACTGCGTCGTAATTAAGAAAAGGAATAAATTGACGTGAGAGGATATAAGCCCGAATAATTCAGTCCACAGTGTCGATTATGGGAATATTAGTTTAGAAAACGCAAGTTTAAGATTTATCATTAAAACTTACCAGCATCTTAGAATGAAGGTGGAAATCCAACATGGCATTTCTTTTATGATTGCGCCCAGCTTACTTAATCCTGATGACACAAGCAGAGTTGACCTCCGAAACTAACTCAAATCTTCACAAAATTTAAGGTATGTAACGCGTCCACCTCCTTTGCTGAAATCTGGAAAGCAAATCAACTACTACGTCCCAGCTCCAGTCGCCATTTTTAAAAAAATCATTAAATTATTTTAAAATATTACTATTTATTGTTTTTTGCAACTAATTTGCATAACTTATCAATTGATATATAATCTGATAATTACACACAAATTAGTCAATTAGGTTTTATTTAAGGACGGAAGTAATAATTATTTTAATATACTAACTCTGATTTTAATATAAAACCTAGTTAACTAATTTTTAAAAATTAAGAAAACTTGAAAATTATTAATTATAGCACATGTTACATTATCTCTTTGAAATATTTATATTATATCACAATATATATTGATTTATAAGCCAGAAAAATTAGTTTGGAGAAAATAGTAAGTATAATATTTTAAAGTAATTTATTTAAAATTTTTAATTTTCTCAAATTAGTCAAGAATCTTATATTAAAAAACGGGTAGTATATTTTAGTCAAAATAACCACATTGTTTTATTACACACACAATCATTTCTATGCTTTTCCAATCACAATTTTGAAAATTATAATATAAAAAGCAGTTGTTTTTCAATAACACGTTTATGATTTGTGACTAAAGTATTCACTCCTCAAATTTTAAAGTAAGAAATTTATTAGATTATTTATTTTGACAAAATAATATCTTCCTAGCTAGAATGCAATGACGGAATCCGTGTGGTTCAATTCAACATTGCTGTTTGTGGTAAACAAAACCCTGCATGCAAAAAGGGCACGTGGAGTTTTCTCAATCAAATTAAGATTACAATATGAATTTTATTTAACATTAAGAAGATTAGAAAGGCAATAAGGCATGATTATTTTATTGCACCAGTAGCAATTGAAGAAGTTGCTGATTGGGTGAAGAACCCACGAAACTTCCGAAAGGAATTGAGCTGCGAGAATTTGGAAACATTATTTAAGAAAACAAATTCAAATCGGAGAAAGTTGAACCCGTTCAATCAACCTTACCGGGTTAACGTGTATTCTTGTTCTGAGTTAGCTTCAGTCCCCAAATTTGTTCTCTTCCAATTTTGTGCGCTGCTTCCAAAACCTTTATATAGTAGTATATCATACGCGCTGCCCGACATCCAGCGATAGCTTACGCTTCTATTCTCACAGTTCAGACATGAAGATTCCTCGTTCATTTCTCGCCTGTTTCTCGGCAACAGTCAAAGACCCAAGACAGCTAGGTATATCCCTTCCGCTGATCGACATGTTCCGCTTTCTGTATTCTGTTTTTCTTTCTTTGTTTTTTTTTTTTTTAAATTTAAATTCTTTCATCTAATACTGGGTTTGTGATTACTCCGCAGATGACCCGGAAGGAAGCACTGGGAAAGCATTTCGTGTATTCTCTCGCAGCGAATTGAAATTGGCCACTCGTGGTTTCAATTCCTGGGACAAGATTGGACAAGGGGGATTCGGTTCTGTTTACAAGGTTATTCTTGTTCTTTTACTACTGAAAGACTTGATATGTGATCCATTGTAAAACCTCAATTAATTAATGATCATACAAAACTCACTGAATTTGTGTTTGACCTGTAAAGGGGCAACTTAGGAACGGCAATGTAGTGGCCGTGAAAGTGCTTTCAATCGAACTGGAATCCATGCGAGGAGAAACTGAGTTCGTGGCAGAATTGGCCACAATGTCTCGTATCAAGCACGAAAATTTAGTTAGTCTTCAAGGTTGTTGCGTCGAAGAAGCCCGACGATATTTAGTCTTCGATTACATGGAAAACAATAGCCTGTCCCGCACTTTTTAGGTACCTCTTTGGTTTGTAGATAAGCATCAGGTAGTAAATGAAGCAGACCCCGAAATAAATAACTTTGGCTTTTGGTTGATGATATATGTGCAGGCACAGAGGAAAGCAGGATGAAATTCAGATGGGAATTGAGGAGGAACATATCTATAGGCGTGGCTCGTGGCCTTGCCTATCTCCATGAGCAACTAAAACCCCACATTGTCCACAGAGATATCAAACCCAGCAACATCCTTCTCGATCAAGACTTCACACCCAAACTATCTGACTTCGGTTTCGCAAAGTTATTTATGGACGGCGAGTCCTACGTCAGTACTAGAGTCGCAGGGACATTGTAAGTGACAACACATCGCAACACTTGACTAAATAACCCGATCTTCCTTGTTCTCTAGCTAATTAAGGTGTGTTTGTTCTTGTGATGTGTTTAAGAGGCTATCTTGCTCCGGAGTATGCCACTACTGGAAAGTTGACGCGAAAGTCGGATGTTTATAGCTTTGGAGTATTACTCTTACAAATTGTTAGCGGCCAACCGGCAGTTGATGCTTATCAGGACATGGATCGTTTCCTAGTAGAGAAGGTAAGAAATTTAATCCTCTCGCTTTCTTGAGAAAACAAGCACGAATAAAGAACAGAGATATGATCAATCCATTACTGTGTACGTGGGGTTCCAATAATGTGTGTGTGAACATGTGTGCAGGTGTGGGCGGCTTATAAAGCCGAAGAGCTAGCAAAAATGGTGGATCCTATGATTACAAATGTGAACTTGGTAGCGGAAGAAGTAGTTCGATTCCTAAAAGTGGGGCTGCTTTGCGTGCAAGAAATCGCCAGGCTTCGGCCACGAATGACAGAGGCCGTTGAAATGTTGAGCGGCAGCTATAATATTAATGACATGGAAGGTGTTCCTATTTCAAAACCAGGCTTTGTTGCTGATCTCAGAAACATCAAAATAAGGCAGCAAATGCCTGTAACTGTAAGTCCCGAATCCATTTCCAGTGGAGCCAACCAGGATATTTGGAGTTCCGTCATTGTCGCCCGTTAAATAAATTCTTCAGGATTGATTTTGATTCATCAAGTTTTGATTTTGCTCGTCTCTCTGTGTATAGTCATTTCTAGGTAATTGTGCCCCTGCCCTTCCGCCGCCTCTAACATAGCGTGTAACTTTTATCAGTTTGTACATGACCGCCATTATTTGTTATTGAAATTAATTCAAGTTAATTAGAGGCCGACGTTAATAGAACATCAATAGAATACTTTTGTGTTTGACCGTGACAAAATATGTAGAGCAATAAGATGTTCACACGTAAAAAAAGGTCATATTTGACCGTTTAAGTATTTAATGTCCAAACACATTTTTCATTATTTAAACAAGCAGCTATGATCGGGTCAACTAAAACCTTAATCAATTAGAAAGCAAAGTTGCCTGCAAAACCAGCGGCAAAAACCCACTGTTTGGGAGGTATTGGTTGTTTGACATGCGAGGCCGTCAAATTTGACCAATATAGCTTACTTTCGTCATTTTAATTGAAGTGATTTTATTGTTTGGGCTCTCAAGACCCAAGGCTTCATGCCTCCACAAGTCAGGTACTGATCATAAGGATATTTTCATGTGGTCTTTCGCCGAAGTTGGTTTCATGCTTGTTTTTCCTCTCTTTCAAGTTCCGAATTGTCTTTGGCACTTTAGCAGCCTCTCGTATGTTAACATTAGACTGATACCAACCAATTCAGATTCTGTTACGAACAACTTCATTTCGCTGCCCGTGTCTCCATTTTCAAGATCGGAAAAAGACAATGAATCGATTCTCATGTTGGAGTATTTCTTTTTTCAATACAACAGGAAGGGAAGAGTTAAAAGACTAAAACAAGGAAACCTCAAAGCAATCGGTCAATGACTATAAACCTACAAGTCATCGCATAATGTCATCATAATTTGAAGTAGGTTCAAACATAATCTTGAAGATTAAATATCGACCCCCCTGCCAAGCGGTTGACACACTTGCATAACTTCGAATTCTTTATAAATATTTTCAAGAGTGATCGGCTAGTCAATCATAATAACCCATGTATTTTTTTTTCAATAAAAGCTTATCAAGGGATGATTCTTGGAGTGTTCCCTAAACAAGATTTCCATGTATTATTCTTTTGAACAACTACGATTTCCATACAAATTTCCTTTTGGGTTTTTAACTCCATGACAAAGGAACGAAACAAAAGCAAGAGGGAAAAGAGATATCCATGTCTAAATTACATAACTACATATAGATGTCGACATTATTAGTGTTTGATAATGATGTCTCAGCAGCGTTTACAACAATATAATTGAATGTAATTGATCCAGCACTATATGCACCCACACCAAAAAAAAAAAAGACTCTGTGATAAGGGACAGTCTGGAAGGTACATGCAACAATCTCTTACAGTATCAATTATCGAACGAGTTCCTTGAAGAAGAAGCAGCTTGGCATCAAGAAGTGGGGCTTTCATGGCGTCATTGCGTGTGAGGATCACTTAGTGACCCGCCATTATGTCAACTGCGGTTGAGATTCTACTGTTTATGAACATACTGAACAAGTAAAGATCTCCAACTGTTGCATGCGATGATCTCATCTATATATACTAAAAGCTTCAAATCATGTTATTTTTAGTCTTCAACTTCCTGGATATTAAAGGACCCTATAGAAAAATGGACACAGAAACAAAGGACAGTTATCATGAGTTCGCCCTGTTTTGCTTAGCTTGGTGCGCCACCCAGCATCCCTCCAAGTACTTTTCACTGCCTAACCTAACAAAATTGAATAGAATAACAAGAGCTGGATCCTACTGCCATTTAAAATTTACAAGTTGAGCAAGCTAAAGAAAAGTGTGATTAATTCATGTAAAAGTTCACAGTTGAAGAACCGGAATTAAAAATACTAATATGAACGACTTCAAATTTTGAAATCATTTCAAAAGATTTAAATCGAATAATAATAATAATCTAAGTCTTAAAATATTTGTTTATTTAGTTTAAATTTTTAGGCTTTAAATCTTTTTTAAATAACTTGACGATTTAAGATTAGTCATTATATATAAATATATATCTTTGACTGAGGATGCTCAGCTATAATTTTCACTCGTTTTAGCACCACAAATGATCAAATACTGGAATCCCTCGGTAAAAAAAATACATGGCACCCTGTTTTCTGGTAAAACTATGTACATACCATTCAGTGTGAAATATATGTGTGCAGAAATTATAAGCTGAACGTGTGCATATAATTAGTGAATAATCATGGATTATATTAAACAAAAGCTACAGCAATGATTAAACAACATAACCAATTCACGATGTTATTTCTATAATGATTCATTGCTGGATAAATTAAAGCATGCTAACTATTGACTGGGGATATAAATTCTCAGCTAACTGCTGGCTCCATTTTATGCTCACCCTGTCTGAGAAGAAGTGACTTATAAACGATAGTCATCAATTCAAAAACCATAGACTTACTTTGAATTCATTTGTCATATATAGATGCGAACAAATGCAAAAAGAAGCCAACAAACGACCAAAACGATAATACAGGAAGAACAAGGAATATTTGTGAATTTGTCAAGCCAACATATATGATAACGATCTTTACTGAAAGTATGTACATATGTATACCTAATACCTAACGAAACCTACCTCTCAAGACAAGTCCAGAGGAATCTCGGAGCAGCAAGAGTTAGACAAGAGAACCAAGTGAGTAAAGAAGGCAAAGCAAAAAGAAATGGTAGAGTCATCACGCACGAAGGAGTTGGAAAAATGTAGTAATGTAGAAACTGAAGAAGATGGGATGAGAAGGTAGATATATTAAATGTGCCCCGATGAAGAGCAATACACAGCATGCATGACTCCTCGCACGCCATTCGCTAAGGCCACCACTGTACTGATGGGCTATGCAAATGGCATACAGGGAGCCAGGCACTCCATGGAAGACGATCCATGAGGCAGGCTTAACCAAATGTATACCCTTAGCTTCACAAGCTGCGATGTTTGAGTCAGCAAGAGTAGCCCGCACGGACCAGTTAGAAGCAACTTGGCAGCATATATACTGGAGGAGGAGGAGGAAAGGTCTCTCCCAAATGACAAAACTGTCCCTCATATATAGTTCTTGGGCTTATTCAAACCAAGCTCCACAAAACACTCTATCTACCTGGACGACTAGTCTTTTTCCTGTTTAAACTTGCTCAGGGTGGGTTAGGATCAGTCATGAGGGAGTTGGGCTCACATTTGGGGATGAAGAGGGTGGATAAGTAAGAGAAGGGTTTAACATAGCTCGCAAGGAATGCTTCCTTCCTCAAAGTTGTTTTCCATTATATCAGAAAGGGAATCGGTCCTTTTTTATCTTCTGAATTCGATTTTGTCTCTAAGTGTTTGGATCACATTTAGATTCCTATCTCCCCCCAGTTGGACTTCTTTAAAGAACAAGATTTTGCCCCTGCTTGTTGTCCTTTTCTTGTTATACTTCGTGTTGTTTTTGTTCGCCTGTTTATTTAGTACAAATGACGTAGGAATACAGCACATAGCATTTACATAGGAGCTCCTTGGGGAAGCTCTTTGATAATTTCTTCCTCTTCATTTGTTCCCCCTTCTCCAAACCGACTTCTTTACAGAAATTTCAAATTAACTGAGATCGTTCATAAATGTCGAAAGAAAAAAGTAACAAGTTAGTTCCTCTAAGTTACTTCTTCCATAAATATATATGGTCTACAATGTGAATGTAAACCGTGACACGTGCATAGTGAAGATAAAGATGAGAATTACTATTATTTAACTGCTGGAAGATTTAATTTTTCAACCACAACCTTTCCTTTCATTGAAGGTTATTACTCTGGCAGACTTCTAGATTCTCATGATTGAGCGACATTGGTCTACCATGTGAACTTGAACTAACGCACTAACTCCATGGAGTGACGCCAATATCATTGTTAAAACGAAACTATAGAAAGACAAGTGTGCACATCCATGAGAAGCCACAAATTTTATGCTTATCTAATCGGGTTATTACCCTTTATGATATAGGCAGATAAAGTATTTACCTAGTGCCTCTCAATCCTCCGAAGCAAAGACGCGATGAACTCTGGAAGTCTGGATATAAGGCTTGCATGGATTAAAAAATGATTTAAAAAAAAGAACCTGGGGAAATCCAGAAACAAATTAAGGGAATAAGTGAAGCAGAGAGAAAAAGAAATGAATAGTAGCAGGCAGAGGAAAGAGAAGTGACGGGAGCAAAAGCACATGGAGAAGGCTGCAAGGAGGACACTGAAGAGATAGCAGAGAAAGAAAAAGAAGTAAAGTTGATGATAAAGCTGCAGGATTTCCAATTGGGGAGGGGTGTGGGAAAAGGTCGACCAAACAAATATTTTGAAAAGGTAGGAATGAACGGAATGGAATAAGATGCTTTGCTCGCTGTGTCTGCCTGATTGGAACCCAACTCTTTCGCATTCTGAATACACACAACTTTCCCTTTCTTTCGTGACGACTCCAGTATTTGGCTCTTTCTGTGTGTTTGCCCTTCCCACTGAAGATTCTATTCTCTGTCACTCCCTGCACCACATGCCCTTCTGATCAATCATCATCCCTTCTTCCTTCAATGTCATACCATTTCCCGAATCAAGGATTCACGGGAAGCCATATATATGGGCCTGCCATTCACATACCCTTTCACCCCATTAAAAAAACATATTGTAATATTTTAATTCCCGTTGATCATCATTTGGAATGCAACTCCCTGGTTCCTGATTACGACGGAAGAACATGGAATCTCAGGGCCAAGTTTTCGCCATTCTTGAGCTTTTTATATAGTAGCTTTTGTGTTTGCCTTGGCCAACCCCTTTTGATGAGCACTTGATGATGATTGTCTCAATTATCTCCTTTGTTTTCTCCTTCTTCGGCTGCAATTCAGGCAATAAAATTTGAACCCCGTATCCAAGCAATATCTTCTTTTTGCATGAAGATCTCTTGTATCGCCTTTCGGTCGCACTGATTAAGGGAATAAATGGAGAATACGGGCAAGTCTTTCCGTGGGAATTAGATGAAGATGAGATTTTTTTTAAAAAAAAAAAGAACAAAATATTTGAAGTCATAAAGAAGCAAATTGGATTAGTTGAGCCAAAAGACCATAATATACGACCAGGTTCGGATTTTAACAGGCGGGGCCCGTCCCGGCCTTGATGGTGATAGGAGGGCCATTTGATTTGACATATCGGAGATTGATTATGCTTATCCATGTTCACATTTGATTGCCGCGAATAATCATTAGTATTTGCATTTTACGCATTTACTAGGATTTACTGTAGAGAAGACAGTTATTGCATGCAACGAAATTTCATCTAATCACCAATTTCTTTAACAAGTCCCCCCCCCCAAAAAAAAAAGAGAAAGAAACCAATGGCTATATCAGAATATCCTGTACTTTCTTCTTTTTTTTAAAAAAAAAAGTTTCTGCATGCTGATGTCTTGTAGCCGACCAACTTCTCTTCTTTTTTTTTTTGGCCCAGTCACGCGATGGAGCCTGCACGAATAAAAGTGGAATTAATGAAATGATATAATGGGATAAATAAATATATATACATATATAAAGAAAACAGGATATTTTTAAAATATTGTTTGGTAAGATTTTAATAAGAAATAAAATATCCGGTCAAAAAAAGTGAGTAATAAAATAAAGCGAACGAAGGGTATAAAATTGTAAGGAGAACGAAGGAGACAAGGCCATAATACTCCTGAAAAAACAAATGGGACAGAAGGACCCGAAGAAAGGAATAGCTGGGGGCAATTTCGATATTTCACCCACTTACTTATCAGCCCGAAAGATTGACGACAAACAAATTCCTTTCAAATATGAGAGAACAAATTCAGCTCAAAAAAAATACGAGAACAAATGTCACTCTAGTTCACCGTACCAAACGCAAATTCAACACAGATTTCCATTGGAATTAACTTCAAATAAGTGTCTTTTACTTAGGCTCTGTTTGGATAGCAAGCCAAACTATGGTTTGGGAAAAAAACAACCTAAACAGGTACAAATTATCTGAAACTATAGTTTGGGTTAAAACCATGGTTTTGGAACCCAAAACCATGATTTCAAGAGAAGTGAATTCATTCTACGGGTGTGTTTGGATGAAACCAAACCATGGTTTGAAGAATAGCTTCTGGAGAATAGATTCTGAAAAAAATAAATTTTGAGAAGAATAAATTTTGAAAAGTGTGAGTGTTTGGATAGTTGTTATTAGAAGTATTTTTTATATATACAAATTGGCATGAATTAATATGATAATTATAGAAAAAATATATTTTATGATATATTTTAATTTGAAGGAATAAAATTGTTAATAATATATGTTATATTAACATATATTAATAATATATAAGATAATATAATTAATAAATAATTAATATGTATATATATTTATAAGATATAAGATTAAATATATTTATAAAAAATATGTTTATAAAAAAAACAACAAGATACATATCCTATAGACTCTCACACTCTCCCCCTTTTCCTCCAAAAGTAAAAAATTTCTGTTTTTCTCAAAACCATGGTTTTGGAGTCAAAACCATGATTTTGAATCCAAACCATAGTTTTGATTTTTTTAAGGGTGTTTGGCTAACATTTTTCCCAAACCATGGTTTGGGTCCCAAAACCATGGTTTGGGGTGCTTGCCAAACACACCCTACTTCTAGCTCAAATTAGAGAGTATGATTGTGTCTATTAGAGTAAATCTCAACAATAATATGACTTTAACGCCCCTTAATTAATTTTTTATAAACATATTTAATCTTATATCTTATAAATAAATATACACATATTAATTATTTATTAATTATATTATCTTATGTATTATTAATTATGTTGGTAAAAAATATATTATTAACAATTTTATTCCTTCAAATTAAAATATATTATACAATCTATGTTTTATATAATTATCATATTAACTTATGCTTTTTTTAATAATTTGTACATATAAAAAGTGCTTTTGATAACAACTATCCAAACACTCTCACTTCTCAGAATCACTTTTTCACAAAATCTATTTTTTTCAGAAGCTATTCTCCAAACCATGGTTTGGTTTCATCCAAACACACCCTTACTAAATAAAATCATTCTCAAATATTACCTCCGATCCTTAATATAAGACCATGTTTAATTTTTATTTTAGTTCTAAATATAAGATCCCAATCCACTTTGTTTATCATATTTATACATTTTTTTCAAAGTAGCCCTTCTAGCAATGATAGTTCTAGTTAGTACACTTGATTAGCAAAGATATTTTAGGAAAGACAACACCTATTTAGGACAAATAACTAACTCAACTTACTTCTTTAATTTTTTTAAATTAGTCAAAGGGCTCTTATAATTAGGACCAGAGGTAGTATTTATTTTGTGTTATAAAAGAACTATTTTTTTAACAGTTAATCCAGGCAGGTAATTTATTATTGATTTGAATTTCAATGTGGTGAGAAAAAACACATTTTGTGGCCACCAAACCCGGCTAAAGAGTGGGCCAGGCCTAATTGATTCGCAAGGCCACTGTGTCTCTCATTTTCTCTAAAGAAGCATCTCAATGGACCCAGAAAATAAAAGCAGTCAAGACTTGCTGTTCCATTGGAAGACAAACGCAGAGATTGAGAGTCGCCAAGTCTTCATTCAAGCAGTAAAGCACCATTAACAAAGCTAATTCGTGATAGTCCCAACGATAATGAGTCGTAAGTTCACTTGTACCAGTTTTATAATTATTCAGACCACTCACATATTATTATGCTGTTTGTATTTTTAAACTTTAAATCGTTATTTTTGTTAATTAAAAGACTAACATTATTGCGCATCATGGGTTATGCAAAATAAACTAATTGGAAAGGTCGGTGATGCTTCAAAAGACATGATAGAAGCTGGGCTGCTTGACGACCAATTCATTGTGAAGCAAAGAGAGGCAGAGGAATAGACAGAAAGACATGAAGAGAGCAGAGGAGGAATGCTCATAAAAGTGAGGAAGTCGCAAATGAATGCCTTGTTCCAGCACTCCCTGTTACTCATACTATACAAACCCTTGAGAAGATAACCCAATAATGAATTGAAAAACCCAAAATTTGTTTATCCACGACGAGCTGCTATTGGAGACGTTATGAGCTTCGATGCAGATATTAACAAGTCCTCAAATACTACGCATTGGTAGTATTCTATCTCATGAAACCCGATTATTGGACATGATCATAAGCCAATACTATGAGTAAGTAATGTGATTACTTGCTCTGTTTGGCGTGAAAGTTTGATGTTTTGACGTTGTTGGATGCAAAAGTCCTAAAAATAAAATGCAGGGTTAGTCTGAGATGGCCTTAGGTGGCATCATCAATGCTGTAGAGGGTGCTGTTAATAATGTGTGGGTCCTGGGGCAACATCTTCACCAAACATGCACGACACGAACAGTGAAGCTTAGTAATCACAGTGAGTAAGAAACAGGTAATGTCGATGTGTAGTGAGTGCTGCAACTTGGGATGCCTTTAATTTTGGCTACCAACACATGGTGGAGCTAGGAAGGAGAAGGGAAGAAGGAAGCGGCCCAAACATGGAGCATGGATTTCATAAATGGGCAAGAAAGTACAAATATATAAACGTGCGTGTGTGTGTGGGTAAGGGCAACAGTAATATTAAGAGGGAAAGCAGCTGCCTGTACAATAATAACCGAAAACATTTGGGAAGAGTGAATGGGTCAAGGAGACTTTTAGATCTTAAAGTCCAATCCAAGCACAAATGGATTGGTTTGGAAAAATATTAATTATGCCATTTGAATTTAATGTGAATGGCTTAGAATTACAATCAAGGGAGGTGTACTAAAAAGAAACCGGTCCTTTCACCAGTGTTGCCACTGCATCTACAAGCGGAGAGTACCATGCGATTTTTATAGTCTACCCAAAAAAATGAGGACAATTTTTAAGACGACAAGTTTTTGGCCCCATGAAACATGTAAAATAATTTTTTTAGGCGGTTAACGTAAAATAATTTTAGAAATAAGGTCCTTTATGTGAAATGTTTTCATTTATAGGCTAGACATATAGTTTTATATTGAAAAAATAATTCTTTTACGTGTATCAGTAAACGAACGCGGAAAAAATAACTCGACAAACAATACAAAAGACTCAGTCCTCACAAAGCTGATATGAAATCTATTCTCGTGTGGATTCAGGGAAGAAATCAGAAAAGTAGGGTAGGAAGTGGGATCTGCACACGTATAGGATCCCCCGGATGTTGCCCGTTCTCTCAAAAGAAGATCCGACAGAGATGCAGTTTGTTAACAACTTTAAACGTATTTTAACTGAGATTATATCATAATATGGATTCAAAGTGTTATGGGTAAACAAATGGACACGTTGTGCAGAAAGTAATATCATCCAAGTTCTTTTAAGAGTTTAGCTTGTTTGGCATCACGTCCTGTTTAAAATAACTTATAAACAGTTTTTCAATCGTAATTTATAAAATACGAGATAAATATATGATAAAAGTTTTGTTTTGACTTATATAAAACATGCTTATAAGTACTTATATAAAGGTGTGTTTGGATTAACGATAATAAAAGTAAATTCTTTTAATTTGACTTTTACAAAATTTAAATTGGATAAAAGTCATATGGTGTGATATAATGACAAACACCTGTTTGAATGCAGACTCAAAATAGGAGGGGAAAAAAAAAAAAGAAATGAAGATGAGGAGGCCAAAAGCCAGAAACTAGAAGAAACTACGAGTTGCTTTGAGCTTCTAGTCTAGAAGTCTGCGGCCTAATAGTCAGTCGAAACATTTATTTGAGCTAGAAGTTATTTTTTCTCGGTGTGAAAGTCATATTAAGGTCCAAGTGATTACAAAAGTCTTAGAAGTTAGTAGGAGGAGAAAAAAATAAAGCTAGTTGGACTAAAAATCATGTTTAATATGACCCTGAGGTCAATTAACCTGCCCAAAAACCACTTTACAGTTGAAACAATTTTTTCTAGTTTCTGCCTTCTGATTTCTGGCTATCTTTTTTTCTTAAAGACTAAAATCACTTTTATTAACGTTGAGGCACAGGATGTGAAAATGACTCAAATAGAGCGTCAACTAAAGAGTCAACTAGAGAGGCATAACCACCCGAAAACAAAGGATCTTTTTTGCTCCTTACAGCTTATTATATTACCAAAAAAAAAAAAAAACTTCTGCTACTCATAGCAGTCATTCTCTTTCAGCATATGCATTCCCAAATTAAAATGAATTTAGACGTTATCCATATTCTTCGTGGTTTTTTTAACATAGCATTCAACCTTAGAACTATATTGCGCACCACAAGAACATATCCCCCGGCCCAGATTTGGCGGGAGAATGCCATGAATAAGGGGAATGGGCGGTATAACAGTTAAAGTGAAAGGGGAAAGAAAATCAGAGGCTACTTTCACAGAAAATACAACTGCATTCCAGCTCGTAAGGCAACAAGGAATTTTATGAAATGTGCATGCCAACAAATTGATTGGTTCAACAAGCCTCAGATTATTTTTGTTACAACATTCCGGCAAAGCAGGAACTAACAGAAATCAGGAATCAGGAATCTTATTACGTAGCAGACAATCTAAAATCAAAAATAAATTCAAAAATAATGATTGGTATCGATTGAGCATTAATACACCATCAAGGACCTTAATTTCTCACGGTAGTTACATGCTTGAGGAGCATAGAAACAACATCCTGAGATATTCTCTCAGCCTCTGTCTTGAGGTGACTGATCTTTGATTCAGTCTCTTGCTCAAGCCGCTTCACATTGGCACCAGAATCTCCACTACTCTGTGTTCATTGAAAATAGTGCAGACAATTTGGTCTCCATAACTAATAACAACAAAATCTAGGAATAGCTTAATATCTTTACTTATTACCATAAGCATAGCCTCACCTCTGCCAATTTCTTTTGGAACTCGTACTCCACCTGACCTCGATATTCAGAAATCTCCTTTTCCGCCTCTTCCTTGGCCTGCTTCAGCCTAGCCAATTTTTCTAACAACAGAAAGTTTAATATCAATAATGAAATAACAAATGGAGTTTATCAAATGTTAATATTTTTCTTTTTGGGGATTTATACAATCACACATGTCTGAGCAGCAAGCCCATTCCCATCATATGACCAGTACACTCATGCTTTCAAGTAAGGATGAAAAGACCAAGGGAACAAAGGAGGGAGGGGTGGGGAGGAGCTAAAACTTTTTGGATTAAATCATTTCATTACAAATGTGAATTTTGATGAAAATAGCCAAATACATACAAGGAGAAAGAGATAGATTTACTCATGCCAATAACGGAAGCATAGAAGGGGGGGAACAAACGAGATTAAGAATACCATTCTTAGCTGCATTCACAATCTGCTGTGCTTCATGCTCTGCAGCCAACAACTGTTGAATTCCACCTTGACCCCTGTTGGATGCCATTCTGTGATGGAAGTAATTGTTACCTATGCTTGAAAGAAAACTGCCAGAAGAATAACCATTAAGTATCACCAAAAAATGAACAGCCATAGGGCAAGTGCTTGGGCAGTTAACATGAATAGATTAATTTTGCCTGAAAAACCTCCTCAATAGTCGCTTACCTCCCTCCCCCCCAAAAAAAAAAAAATCTTGTATATTAGTTAATGACTGTATACAGAGGAAGAGAAGAATCTCTTCTTCCTCTCAGAGAAAGAGGAATAAATCAATTTAAAGCATTATAATGGTCGATATGACGTGGAATGTGCAAACTAGAAGCTAGGTATTTTAACAGAAAGGGGAGCGAAATCAATTTACGCAAAATCCTGTGTTTTGAACCAGTAGGCTCCGCCGATCTCTAAATGACAAGGAGAAAATATTTAATAGTAACATGAATAAAAAAGGATATAGAAGTGAAAATATTTCTTCAGATAAATCTGTTGGAGGATATAAATGACAACCAAAAATTGGACCATGATTTTGACCGTCATAGTAAAAGAATTACATTAAAATTATTCTATCTTATTTTTATCCTTCTATGAGTTAGAATCATAGATGATTTAGAAGCCATTCATGATAACACAAGAACGGACCCACATAACATTCGGAGAAAGAAGGAAAACTTCAAACAGAGATTGAACGATAATCTAAGGCTACGAAACACATATGTAGCACGTATCGAACACTCATATAGGATGCAACGTAGTGAGACGCTTTAAATAATATATGAAAATCTCAAATTTTGTCATGCAGCCTTCTTCGAGTTAGTGTCGTGGCCGGATTCAGACTCCCTAAGTGGGAAGGAAACGGAGAATTATAGCCTCAAACTACTATTCATGGTTCGGTATAAAAGGCAGAAGATCGTTTCACTAGAGCGGTAAGAGATCCACACCAAAAAGTCAATCATAAGACCAAGAAATTGAGATTAGATCATTCTTAAATCCCGTCAAAACCGAATCAGCAGCTCATCATCCTCTGGAGAAGATAAGTAAAATACTAAGATACCAACTGATAACCAGAGACAGATTCAAACAATGCAATATGTGATGAAACGGATAAATCAGATAATAAAATAGAAGACTGTTATCATGAGTTTATGCAAAGATGAAAAACAGATGAGCAGAGAGAAGACAGAAGATAAGTGAAATGCATACGGCGTGTTAGTCCCTCGTCCATAAGATACCATCTAAAATTTATGCGTTTCCGGGCTTGTTTCCCTTATCTTGAAGTTCACCCGAACCAAGCGCTAAATCCAACCCAACCGAAATTTCCATCATCACGAAATAAAAGCTCAAAGTGACACAAAAAATAAAAAAGAGACAACTTTCGGGCCACGAAATTGAATTTCACAGATACCAGACGTGATAGTCCTCTCTACTCAGCGAAAATAGGCCACCCGAGCATGAGCTAGATTCTCATATTACACAGTGGCATGATCAAATGAGGGGGACAATGGATACGAGTTCAGTTTCCGTCCAGTCCAGGATTTTACCGAGAAAACATACAGGAAGCAGAAAGTGGAGAATACAGAAGGCACGACGAAACTAGATCGCTGAAAAGAACCATGGTAACAGACAGAGAGAAGTGAAAAATCGGGGCAGATTTGTACCGGACATGGACAAATCCAATAACCAAAGAACTCGCAGATCTGATATGCAGAAAAGAGGGGCGCAATAGAAAGATCAGAACTTACTTTGGGTGTCGGAGCGCGAAGAGAAGATTGAAGATAGAATAATCAAGGAACAACGGTTTCACGCCGGTCCTATATCTGTGTTCCACCTAGCAAGAGACGGTTTGTTGATTTGAGTTCCGTTTTACCCCGATCAAGACTAGCCACTTATTATTAGTATTTTTATTTTGTTTTATATTATTTTGGATGAGGGGAGAGACGGAGAGTCAATACCTTTTGGACTACATAGATTTTGATAATTATTGATACACACTATACTGTTTATCCGATTTTTTCTTTTCTTTTTTTTGACCAAAAGATTATCCGATATTTCCGCGAGCAGAGATTCGTGGAGAAAATTTTAAAGAAATTAAATTTACTTATTATGTTGAGCAAGAAAAATTATGACAAAAAATTGTAGCTACTTTTTTTTTATTTTTCTGCATCTTTTGAAAATATCTTGAAAATTTTTATATAAGCGTGTGTAAACGAGGGTAAGAAAATTTGAAAGTATATCAAATGCATAATTTCTTTTTAATCATTAATATAATATATAGCAAATTTAACAGATAATAGTATTCATGGTTTGTGGCTCAATTCTTCATAGAGGGCACTCACGTGTAATCCAAACTCACGCAATAAAAACAGATGACTAACCAATTACAATCTCTTTTAAAGGGTCCGATGCCATATTTCACATAAAAAGATATGCATATGTAAACAAAAATTCAAGTTTTAGATTTGGGGTGTGTTTGGATGAAACCAAACCGTGGTTTAGAAAAGTGATTCTGGAGAATAGATTTTGGAAATAATAGATTCTGGAAAGAATAGATTTTATGAAAAAGTGATTTTGAAAAATGAGAGTGTTTGGATAGTTGTTATCAGAAGCACTTTTTATATATACAAATTACTAAAAAAAAGATATAAGTTAATATGATAATTACAGAAAAAAAAGATTTTATGATATATTTTAATTTGAAGGAATAAAATTGTTAATAATATATTTTTTATTAACATAATTAATAATACATAAGATAATATAATTAATAAATAATTAATATTTATATATATTTATAAAATATAAGATTAAATATGTTTATAAAAAAATAACAAGATACATATCCTATAGGCTCTCACACTCTCCCTTTTTTCTCCAAAAACAAAAAAAAATTTGCTTTTTTCCAAAACTATGGTTTTGGTTTTTGGGTGAGTGTTTGGGTGATTTATTCCCGAAACCATAGTTTGGGGTGTCATCCAAACACAGCCTTGGTCATACTTCTGTCCCCTTGTTTTAACCTTTTTGACTCTAGCGTTATTTAAAAAAAAAAAAAAACAGTTTATGAGTACAATATACGTCCTGTTACTATTGGACATTTTTTATGGCGCGTAGCTTATGGTGGTCGCGGGAGATTATATTGGATCCTGGTTCTTCGTTCGGTGTATCGGAGAAAAGATGAAAATTGGGTGATTACTGATTCATTGTAACGTATTAGTTTAATTTTTCGAGTGAAAAGGGAAATTTTATTGAGCAAGATACTTACAAGAGAGTTTACAAAAGGGAACAGGGAAAGGAACTAGCCTAGATGCGATGTCAGGTTAGAGTTCCTAACATGCAGAATATGCTCACTTAAAGCTAAGACACCATTGACCAAGCGATGGGGCTGGGTTGTTTCACTACAGAAGACGTGTCGATTCCTGGTGTTCCAGAGTTTCCAACACATTACACCAAAAGTGATACACCATCTCGGGTGAGAAGCTTTGGTCTTTAGGTTCCGGTACAGCCATTCAGCGAAGGGTTGGCCCAAAAATTCAGATTGAAAAGCGGGAGGAACAATAAGTTTCCAACAATCTGTAGCCATTTTGCAGGAACGTAGGACATGGTTCGTATCTTCCATTTCTTTACCGCAAATCCCACAAAGGTCGTTTGTTGCCATGTGTCTTCGCACACGTTCCTGGTTGGTTAGAAGTTTGCATTTCAGAACAAACCATAGGAAGGTTCGTATGCGTTGGGGCCTCGGCCACTTCCATGCATGTCCCCACTGTGAGCTTTCCTCATTGCATTCTTCTTGCATGAGTAGATTGTATGCTGATTTAACTGAGAAACCCTTTGTGTTATCCAAGTTCCACCCACATCTATCCTCAGTTTCGAAAGATGTGTTGATATAGCAAGCTGAAATCAGATTTAGAATATTCTCCGGTAGCAGGTGGCTGAATTCAGTCCACTTCCATGTCCCTTGTGAGGTGGTATAATGGGCGATAGGTCTTTGCAGTTCTTCTTCGCTAAGTGGCTTGAAAGCTAGGTTGCACAGAGGGTCCAGTTCTCCGATCTAGTTGTCCGTCCAGAACTCTATGCGCTTCCCATTTCCTACGCTCCAAAACAGTCCCATTTCGAGATCATTCCAAATGGGTTTAAGGCATCTCCAAAGGTAGGATGAGTTGGCGTTTTTCCATTTTTTATTTTCTTTGGTGTCATCCCATCTGTATTTAGCCTTGAGAGTTCTGACCCACAAGGCGTCAGTCTTACACCTAATTGCATAGGCCAATTTCATTAAGAAGGCAGAGTTCTGGTGGTCAAGAGCTTTGAGACCGCTGCCCCCTCGTTCCTTTTGTTGACACATGTCATTCCAATTGATAAGGTGTACACTCTTGTGTTGCTCTGTTGTTCCCCATACAAAATTCCTGATGTGGGCTTGGATCCTCGTGCACGTCCCATTCGGTATTCTTGTAGTTTGCATGGCATAGAACGTATTAGTTTAATTTACTTCTCCAAGTAAATTTATTCGTTCTAATTATATTCATTTTTGTACGCCTGCCAAACCGAGAGGGGGGGATGAAGCTACGAGCATATTTGAATAGACACATTCAGCCCCCCCCCCCAAATAACGTATTAAGAATAATTATACTGCTTTACTATAACAGATGTGAAAATATATATATATATATATATATATATATATATAAACTCAGGGCACAACACTACAGTTCATAAGCACTACTCTGTATATTTAGCATTCTTAAACTAAAATAAGGCATTCTTTCTGCAGCAAGGATTGGTAGAATCTCTGTCTGTCACGGGAAGATCTTGTCAAGGAAAAGAGACGAGAGAATCACAAACACCACTAATTAACATAGGAGTATGTGTGTGTAACGTTATTGAAGAATGTAACGAGGCAGTAAATTAAAAAGCGGTGATATAGTAACATGGATCAGACGTCGCCGCTCCTAGACAACTCCAGGTACACAGGATGCTTACGCTTCTGATTAGTAGTCTTCCTCTTCCTGCACATTAAACCTCCCAATCCCACTAAACAAACCGCCCCAATCACAAACCCCATCGTCCCTCTCCTGTTCTCTTCACCATAACCTTCTTCATCTCCGCCTTCGGCATCCAAGTAAGCATCGTCTTCCGCTCTATATTCCCACTCTGTTGGCGGTGGGGTAGCCACTGAACCAATAGAGGCTTCAGATGGCACTCCATAATCTGTGGGACTAGGAGCTTCAGAAGGAGAATAATCATCATCATAAAAATCATCGACTTCAGGAGCCATGACGTCAATACAAGGCGCTGGCGCAGGAGAAGGATATTCGCCATAGTAGGGGTAGTCTTGTTCTGTTGCCGGGGAGTAAGCTGGAGCTGGAGGTGAAGGTGAAGGTGAAGGTGAAGGTGAAGGAGGGTACTGGTCATTGCCTTCTGATTCTGAAACAATGTCGTCTAGGGGATATGGCGATTCAGGGAAGTTGTCGTCTCCGTATGGAGAAGGAGCGTAATATGGAACGTCGTCCTTGTATGGAGGAGGACCATAGTACAGAGAGTTGTCGTTTTCTGCTGTTTCCTCCACAGGAGCCGAAGCTGGTTCAAGTCGAGCCTGGATTGACAAGGCAAGTTGCAGCATCAGCGCAAAGAAAGTCAATATTTTGCAGATTTGAGTCATGGCCAAATCAAGATTTTTGGATTCGTAAGTTGGCTTTTATGAAATGAATAGAGGAAAAGGGAGTATGTATATATGTTGGACGGCTGGAGAAGTGAAATTAAACTTCAATATATATAGATACAGGCGTTTGGATTGTGGAGAGGGCATATGTGCATGTGTAGATGATGTCATTCTTTCGGGATATAAATATTGAATGCTGCGCGAAGAAATTACTGGAAATGGTTTTCACTTTCTGGGATTTAATGGCGTATTCATGTCTGATCCTGATGTACGGCGACCCGCTCCTCTTGTTTTCTCGAATTCAATGTTTGATCAGGTGAGAGCGGAAAAGGGCCTGTCCTGTCCCTGTGTTGGATCCATGGAGTTATTAGAAACGAGGCAATTAATAATTGAAGATATATGCATTTTCTCCCTAATTACCATTTATTATCATATATTTTCAAGGTCTAAGAATATTTAAATTAAAGCTTGCGTTGAATATTCTGATTTTATTTCATATGGTTTTATAATATGCTTATCAATTAAAAAAAAAAAAAGTCTTATATATTCATGGTCGCTGTTACTTCAAAAGTTTTTATTTTTATTTGATGAGGGATACCAGTCCTTCAAGTGTTTAATACAATTCTCTTATCGTCTCTTTTATATCAAGTTAGAAGAAGGTCTTAATTAACTCTTCACTTCTATTATATGCTGCCTCTAATCCTAAATATAAGATCTTGTTTATAGTATAAACAAAGTCTTTTATTTAGAATTAAAAGTAGTACTAAACATAAATTGTGTCTCTTTCCATCACCTTTTTTACCTTTTTCTTCTTCTTTTTTTCTACGCATACTTTCGTATAGGTATTCTCTTTCTATTCGGAGTAATTATACTCAAAACATTGCCGGATGGCAATTAGTCCATCAACTTTTCACTTTCCCTCTGCCATTCTCCTATAAGTGGTCGGATCTCAGACCAAACATAGGTGGCAAGCCTTTCGGCCGAGATCAAGTGTTGGTTTGGTGAGCCTTTTAATAAGAGAATCGGCCTGCTCGATCTAGTTCGGCCGGTCCAGTTCCCTGAACTCTTCTTTCCCGTTTTGGGCCCCGTGCTCTGCTTTCTGATTACTGAGCGAGTGTTTGGCATTCCTTCACAAAAAAATCACTTTTGTGATTTATGAAATAAAACTTTTCTTGCATATTTATTTCAAATAACAAAAAAAAATATTCAAACAAACACCAATTCGAAGCACTGGCCATATATTTACGTCTATCGGTGAATTATCGAAGACAAATCTCTTAATTCAGTGCTCTAAATTTTTTAATGATTATAAATTAATTATCTGAAAAGGTATCAATAAAATTTTAAGTTTTAACACACCGAAATATAACTCAAGTTTATTGAGAGGCATTTCATTTTTACTTCGTGAAGTGAATTTTCAATTGAGAACAGCATCAAGAGAATAAACTAAGATTTTTAATTTCATCGAATTGAAACAAAAGTAATCCAGGTACTTAGATGTTATATCAATTTTGTTGTGGCCTGACAGATATTTTTGCGTCAATTTGTTGTTATTAGTTCAATGAAAATAAAATCCAATATTAGTTATAAACTGTGGCCGTGGTAGGATACGAATTATTGCGAATAGGATTCAATGATTCATAATAACCGGAAAAAAAAGAGAGAAAAAGAAAAAGAATAGGATTCATAATCACGTGGGAGATATGTTGTTTTCATGCAGAAGTTACATGCTGCGGCAGGCGGCCACAAGGTGCCAATATTAAACCAAGATATTTTTTTTTTGCTAAAATATGGACTCTCTTATTAGAGTCAATCCTATTTGACCCATTATCATGCATTAAATGTAGACACCTTTTCTGATAGAGATTCAAATATTGTTTCGTTACGTTATAAAATATTAGCTCCTTCTACTAGATCAAACCTCTGTCGGCATTAAATCAAAATTTTATTTTCTTCTCCTCATAGGATGCCCTGTGAAAATGGGGGGAGCAGATCCAATAGGCACTAAAATTATATTAGTGACAAAGATGGATGCGAATTATTAGAGACTCTCTTGTTCTTAATATAAAACTCAATTAACCAATTTGAATAAATTAAAGATGTTAGTTAATTTAGTTAATATGATTTTTTGTTAAAAACACCCCAAACGTCTTTTTGAATTCCCTCACTTCTCCCTTACTTGATTATTATTGAGGAATATCAACAGGATTAATTTAAAGAAATTAATAAACACATAAAATATATCCTGTATATAAGACCAACATTAATTCTCAAATTAGATCCTGCATTAAAGATCGAAAAAGTATTTTTATAGGATCGGAGGGAGGATTTTAAATCATGAGATATGCCATAATTTTAATCTTGGTCAAAAATTAAAAAAAAAATCAAAATTCGACTTAAATTCTTCATGAGCTGGGGGCAATCAATAAGAAAAAATTTGAAAGAATTACCTTTAAAATTTCAAAATTTTAAATTACTACAAAGATGTGTTGTAATTTGCTTTTCAGATATTATATTAAAATATAGTGAATAAGACCTATTTAAAATTTTAAAATTTAAAAATATTTGGACTCTCCTAATCAACAAGCTAGAGAGGAAATATTTATTATTTGCTATAGATTTGTTATGTCTGCTTAGAAAAAAAATACTGAAAAGAATAGGTGAATAAATATGAAATTAGAAAGAAAGAGGCCGGGAAAGGAGTGGATGGCATGTGATGTGAGGGCATAACGTGAATAAACACGCGGGGGGAGAGGGGGAGAGGGAGGGCTCACAAATGATGATTGCGTTTGATTGGAAAAGGGGACGTGGCCTCTAAAATCCAGCCCCTACTTGTCCTATTCCCAGCTCCTTTTTGCGTCCGCCCCTTCATCCCTCCCTCTTTAATTCCTCGCCTTCCCCTTCCCTTCTCTTGTGATCACCTATCACGTTCCCTCATTTCTTTAACTCATAGCTACCCCTACACATGCCATGCGTAAAATTCAAATAATTGAACTGCGTGCCAGTATAATTTGCTCTCAACATATTTGTTCATAATCAAGAATTTGTTTATAAACCCATTAACTCTATTTAAAAATTTAAATGAATCTCATAAATAACTACAGGTCATTCTCCAAAAATATACATGTCTTACACATGACAATAAAGGTAGTATATAGATGAGTTTCTCTAATTGGGTCTTGCAATATGCACACAGATGGCTACAATATTAATAGACTCCTCTTACTCTAATTTCAAACAAAACCCAAATTCTGCTGGTCCCCATATCCAGAAATACACATCCAATATCGATATGCATTAAAATCAAGCTCCGGGAGGACCACCTGCTCATGAAGCGCCCCAGAAAATTCAAAATACTGAATAAAAATCATGCAGGGAGGGACCATATGCCGTAGTGGCTATACTGAGCATCCCACTCATAAATCCATAAATGGCACAGAGAATAAATTGACACAACAGAACGCCCTTCCTCACAGACTGAAAAACCTCCCTCATCGCCATCATCACCAATACACGTGAATTCAACACCACTCCAAGTAATTTTCTTTCTCCCCCACGCAATTTATAACTTCACAAAATAAGGATACAGACAGTAACACGAAATAAATAAAAAAAAACAAGGACATCAAGCGCACATTTAATTGAAATGAAGGTAATCCCTAAAGTACATAAATAACAAACTTGGTTGCTGACGCTAATTAATAATATATGATATAATTTCATGATATGAGGATGTACAAATTGCCATCCGCCATGCATTTGCAAATCAGTTCGGCCTCAGTCCATCCTCCTCGATCGGCAATCCCCAGCGACAAAGCTGAGTGAGAATTACAAGTTGGAGTGGCTCCTGAAAGACCCCAGAGCTTTGGCCGCCTGAGCTCTCAACACAAATTGGTGGTAAAATGCCGCAATGGCCGCACCGATGAAGGGTCCAACCCAGAAGATCCACTGAAACCGAAACCAACCATATGCAGTAAGTTTCCTTTGCGCAGTTTCATTTGTACAGGCTAGTTATAGGAAATCGAAACGAGAAATATCAGGCAAATTAAAGCCGAAGATGTGTAATATTAAGATAACGTACATGGTCATCCCATGCCTTCTCATTGTTGTACATGACTGCGGCACCGAAGCTCCTGGCCGGGTTGATGCCGGTGCCGGTGATGGGGATGGTGGCCAGGTGAACCATGAACACCGCAAATCCAATTGGAAGAGGAGCCAGCACCTGTCAAAATTTAAGCTGTGCCTCAATATTTTGAACAACATACTGGAACACTTGTAGCATAGCAAATAACTCACTGCAGCTTCAAGTTTTAGAGCGTAAATCAGCAGGAAAAAGTAAGGGGGGGGGGGAGAGGACAAAGAGAGGTACGCACGGGAACGTAAGAGTCTCTGGCATTTCTCTTGGGATCAGTGGCAGAGAAGACGGTGTAGACAAGGACGAAGGTGCCTATAATCTCAGCACCCAAGCCAGTGCCTTTGCTGTAGCCAGAAGACAACATGTTGGCTCCACCTTGATAACGGTTGTAGTAGGCCTTCTGGAAAGCCTTGACCAAGCCACACCCACATATGGCTCCCAGGCACTGAGCCAATACGTACATAATCGCTCTAATCAGCGACACCTTCCTGGCCAGAAACAGCCCGAATGTCACCGCCGGGTTTATGTGTCCTCCTGATAACACCAAAAATTAACTGAATCAATCATCCCCTGCACTCGGCAGTGCGTTAAGAGAAGGAGAAAAAGTGAGTGAAAGTTACCAGAAATGCCGGCAGTGCAGTAAACGAGGACGAAAATCATGCCGCCAAAAGCCCAGGCAACGCCAAGAAGGCCGACGCCATCGCAGGCGGTACCGTTGTGAGTCTGGCTTTTGTAACCAATTACAGTCAAGACAGTGATGTAGAGGAACAGGAGGGTGGCCACGAACTCGGCAATGACAGCCCTGTGGAAAGACCACTTGCGGAGCTCGGCGGTGTCGAAGAGGGGAGCGGGAGGGGGGTCATGGTAGTCCTTGTGAGGAGCGGCTCCCTCGAGGTCCGTGGCCATGCCGGAAACAAAGAATGAGAGAGAAGAGCAGAAAGCCTGTGAGTTAGGAAGGGGGGTGGGAGAGAGAGAGGATGAGGATAAGACTCTGTATTTATGTAAAGAGGGGGTTGTATTGTATCAGATTCAGGTGGGGCCTGCCCTTAAAGCCTTAACCTTGGCTTATAACCCTATTCCCAGCTCAGTAAAATCTGGAGGCAGAGTAAGGATAGAGACAGGAGAAAGGATAGGTTAGAAAAGTGGGGTGAAGTGAGGAGTGTGGGGTTTCAGATGCAGAGTGGATATTCCGTTGGGAGACGGAAGTGGGATTAGATAGAGTGAGGGGGCAGCGATTGGTGTGGCTGCGTTGCAAGCAGTGAAGGGGCAACGTGGGAAGGCACATGCAACAAGGAGCATGAGTTGGCGGACACGAAGCCCGCCAGCGCCTGAAAGCTACTTCGACTCCAATATTTTGTATTTATTATATTATCAATAATAAGATTTAAAGATTTTAATTATTCTTTCTAAATATTGCTTTCGAAGATAGGAGAGATATGCTGTGAAACAAAGGAGAGAGGAGGAAAATCCAAGAAGCCCCGCCAGCTGACATCCAGCTCATTTTTTCCGTATAAGCGCCCCTTGCGAACGCAAATCCGCGGCCTCGGATCGGGATCGGAAACGGATCCCCCGGCCGCCTTCCGGGTGAAGCAAATATTCAGCACAAAATTTGGCTTACACTTGACACTACTTGCTTTGAAAACAAAACAGCCATTTATAATCTCGGTAAAATTTAAAAAGAATTCATGTAGCCATATACCCTTTTTTTTCCCTTTCCTTTTTTAATTATTAGATTAATATTTTAACAGTTTAGATTTAAATATTTTCAAAACTATTAGATGATGGAAAGGAAATGAGAGGTTACAAACTGCTGATTTTTTGTACACAAGAAGGGCACATTCGCAATAGCTCCTTCTTCATCACCACAAAATATAGATGGGGAGGGAATCCAAGCGGTAAAATCGGCACCAATAACAGCTCCTACTCATGGAGAAACTTGGGAGCTGTTTGGGAGGAAGCAAAGCTAGGTATCAAATGGAATGTAGGGGATGTTGAACATGTACGCTTCTGGACCGATCATCGGATTGGTGATCTAGGCCCGCTTCATCACCTAGCTTATGCACCACTTTCAGATGAGGAACTCCAGCTTCCACTACGATACTTTGTGACAGATGATGGCAACTGGAAAATTGATGCAATCCGCGAGCAACTACCTGAACGTTCGATAGATCAGATAGCAGTAAGCCCCCCGCCTCAAATATCTGAAGAAGATCACCCAACAAAAGGAACTCGGAGACTCACCGCAAAGGGTGACTTTACAGTCAGCTCAGCTTATAAAATGCTCCGATCCCATGAAGGGGACAATGAAGATGCGAAATGGAAGCTGGTTTGGCAATGGCCTGGAGCTCAGAGAGTAAGAACATTCTTATGGCTGACAATGAACAACAAACTCCTCACGAACAGTGAAAGACGAAGACGCCACATGACTGAACTGTCTGAACATGATACGTGTGACATTTGTGGAGAGGTAAGAGAGGACATGGATCACGTGTTACGCAGGTTCAACCTCGCCATGAACTGCTGGAAGCTACTCATCCCGGATCGACACCTTCATGCCTTTAATTCGAGTAACTTTACGGAATGGCTGGTGACGAATCTGAGCACTCACAAAAGCAATCCCACTTGGTGTACAATCTCTGGTCTCTTATGTTGGCGCCTCTGGGACGCACGAAATCGCAAAATCTTCAGACAAGAGGCAACGGACCCCTACCAGCTTGTTAACGAAGTCATCGCACACTGTGATCACACTATGAAGGCTCACAGATCCTGTACTAGTCAGACTCGCAATTAAGTCCCTTCTGGTTGTACTGTCTCTTTTCCTTTTTGGGCGACTCTCTTGTAAATATTCGGTTGAATAAAATATCTTTTCACTCAAAAAAAAAAAAAAAGGGGCACATTCCCAGTATTAGCAGATCGCAAATAATAATACAATTTATTTGCCAAAATTTGCTGGGCTCATTGGCTGATATCCGCCCACGTGTATTGATCTTGCGACGGGGTGGCTGTGAAGTTTTTTTCCCCTTTTATTCGTCCCCTTTCTTGTATGCGCCAATGCACCTGTCCAGAGGATTTTTTTAACCAAGAAAAAAAGGGGTGTGGTGTGTGTGTGTGTGTGTTTCTGGGTTCTACGTATATACCCATGTATTTAAAAATCAACATGAAATAAACGTGCGCAAACCTTCTCCTCTGAATTTTTAGGTGGCTGACATTATTAATAATTTATAAATATTATAAATGAGATTGAAGCGTAACTCACTGTGTGCACGTACATGTGTGTGATGATTACTTCTTTGAAAATTTGACTAAAAATTTTGAGAACAGCGCCTGAAATTATATAAATTTCCGAGGCAGCATGTCTAATTTCCATATTGAGGAGGTATTTAAGTTATAATGTGTCGGAAGTAGCAAGTTAGAGCTTTTTTTTTGGTCTTTTATTAAAAAATAATGCTGTTAGAAAAATCGTTTAATGGGCACTCCGATCCAGTGGCTATTATTCGGTACAGGACAGTGTCGTTATACTCACATCTATAATTTCTCTGAGAATCATAGTGGCATGGTTTAGTAGCATTAAGAAACACATTGAGAAGTTGTGATAAGAACGTGGGGGCACCTTAATGGAGGTTAGTTATTATTGTAGCAGGGAGGGGGGGGGGGGGGTAATATGCATGGCTGGTGGTGTTGGGAGTGGAAGGGTTGGTACAACACAAACACAATGAACATGATAGCCAGCCATTATTGCGTTCCATTATGGCCCGACACTATGGGAGCCCTCCCACTTCCTCCCCTGCATAGCCTTTTCCCTCCCATTCTTTCCTCCCACCTTTTGCTTATCCACAACAATCCCTACACAAATCTCAAACATTTTATGTCTCGACTTACATGAAGTTATAAGCTCTTAAAATAAGCAATGCAAACAAGCCTTAAGCATGCGAAAGCAATGTATATGATCCCCTCCCGTGTGTTGGAAATGCGTGAATAGATTCCATCAGATTCATCTAATGGCCCAGAGGGGAGGAGTGGCGGAATTTTCTGCCAGCGGTTCGAGTTGGGACGCAGGGGAAGGGGATCTTAATCTCTGCCTAAGTAAAGAGAGGCAGATATCAAAGACACATGCTTCCTCAAAATAACCGGAGAAGAAGAGCCTCTCATCGTGGAGTTGGATCGTCGTTTTTTAGGTGTTGTTTGTTACACCAACTAATAAAGTAATTATCTGATACGCACAGCTCCTGTTTCCAAGAGCCAATATTCGGAAGAGATCAAAAAGAGAAATGAAACCTTTTTTCTTTTTCGGGTCAACATGAAAAAAGAATCCTGAAATAATAATCACATTACCGGATGTAATGGGCTTTTGAAGCCCAGATAAGTGGGTTAAGTCAGGCCCATATTTTGAAACTTACCGGCCTGGCCTGCTCGTGAATGACTATCTTGTGATCAAGTTCATCAACCCAGGTGCCAGCAAAAAAAAAAAAAAAACAAAAGAGAAAATCAACCCGAGGGAAAAGACATAATGATAAAGGAAAATACGGAAAAAAAGATGAGGCAATCACTCCATGCTGGTTTGTGTTATGTACTCCCCTTGTTCAAGTTATCAGTATCAAGTAACTAAATCGCGTAACTAAAAATGTCTGCCGAAATTGATTAAAAACAATAAATATGTAAAAAAAAGTAACTTATTTTCTTAAAATAATTTTATTTATGGAGAGGGCAAGTGAAAAAGAGAATGAATGAAAAAAAGAAATAAGAGAGACATATAATTAACTAACAATAAAAATGAAAAAAAATTTGATGCGTATATTTTAAAGAAGATGGTGGAGGCGTGTGGGCTATGCAGTGTATGATGTTTTTTTTTTTTCATGGGACAAATGAAAGAGGCGAGGTGAAATGCACAGTGGAGTTAAAGAAAAGACTCGTTTAAAAAATGCGGAGAAGTAGCACGCTTCTCTCTTAAATGGCCACCAAACATCAAAACGGCCTTTGGCAGAGTTAATTAAAATAAAAAAATAAAAAAGAACAGGGGGGGAAGTTACTTAGGCGGGGGGTGAACGGGGTAGGATAGAGGATGAGAAGCGTGAGATGTCGTGTGAGAAGCTCATCCTTATCTGAGACTGAATATCTATCTCTCCCACGGAACAGAGATAACCCCTCCTTGTCTTTTTCCCTTTAAAATACGCACGTTTCGCGGTGAGAGGCAAATCCTTCATCCCACAACAAAGCAACGTAACCCAGTTGCCAACAGACATGCCCATTTATTATTATCATACGTACCCTTCATGCATACTATCTCATAATTTTGTATGCTTTTATCTTAAACCCCCGTGTCCCGCTGCATCAATAACAAATGTCTTAGGCGTATTTGTATTGACTTTTTAAAAATAACTTCACGGATTTCCAGATAAACATGTAAAAAAAAATTTTATATGAATATGTATGAAATTATTTTTTAAATGCTTTTGAGGGGTTGTTAAATACCCCTTATAGCTGCCTACTTCATTCATTATTTTACCTTCAACCAGCATGACCACATGAAGCACAAGGACGGCTATTACATCCACAGTGTCCTGTGTGTAGAAACTAGAAAGAGCTCCGTTAGTTAGGTGGCATTGTTGGCTTGTCTAGGCTTCTGTCTTTCTTCCCCTTTTCCCGCATTATTGATTTATTTCACCTTATCTCCTTCCCTAATTCCTTCTCCCAAGTTCCAAGTTCCAAGTTCCAACCCCCTCCCCTTTTTTCTCTCTCTTTGCTCCACTGTCCTGCTCAAGCCCTTCACCTCGATTCAGTAAATCTTCTGTAATCAAAACATATCGCCGTGAAGATTATCCTCAATTATTGATGCATTTAACCCCACACGTAATTTGCTACTTGCTCATTTCTCTGGGGATCCACGCTGAGTCAGTGATCGGCATATTCCCTTTCATTTCTTTTCAACAGCCCTGCGTTCCTTTATACACATGCATGTATATCACTGGAGGACTACAGATTCACATGTAAAATTTTAAACATGCGTGTTTTAAAGTAACCTCGTAATTACTATGTTTAATTTATTGGTCACATCGATCCAGGTGTTGTTGCGCATATACTTTTCAAATAAGAATCCAAAACTAAGGATACAAATTTGAGGGCCGCGTTTTATTAATTCAGTTCAGCCCTATTTGGCATCTTCGCTCTCCATCTTTTAAATGGCTTGCTCCTTTCTTGGGTGTCGAATAAAGAAACACATGAAATTATGTGTTAGCATACTAATTATAATTTAACTGGCCAGCAAAAGTTCATTCGATTGATGAAGACTTGACTTACAAAGGTATGGGTTCAAATTCTATTATTGATGTGAAAACATTATTGATATATAGGCAAATTTTAAATACTTCTATAAACATTCTGAGTCAAAAGACATTCGGTGATTGAACTTGAGACTCGGTTCATCTAAACATAAAAAAAACAAAGAAAAGCATGATTTAACAATATTTTTTTTATTTGGACATTTGATAATTAATTACTTACCATATTTGTGTGCTATACTCTCCACGTTCTTAACAGCTGAGGTGCTATTGTATTGTACTGCATTTTTGCCGCAAACCGTTTGGAATAAAAGCAGAAAAAAGGTTGAAAATTTTAACTGTGAATGAATGGAAGTCATCCTTTATACAGATGAAACAGAAGGCTTGAATAATAAACAAATAAAGGAGGTGATGATATTTCCTCTGGGGAAGGAATAAATAAAGGTGATGGAAATTCCAGAGCAATGGACATAATTAATTATGGGTCCCTTCGGGGACATCTGATAAGTAATTGACCATGGAAAAATTAGATGGAGGGCTGTGGAATTGGAACATTTTGTTGGGAAGGGGCATAATCAGCGTGAGGTGTGCGGATAGATCCAAGTATATAACTATATATCTTCTTTTGTTTCCCCCCGCCCCCCGGGTAATAACAAGCATCCATGACATGAATCGCTTTTAGAATAACAAATATGGCTAAAATAAAAATCAATAGGAGAGTAATTAATGCGTAATTATTAATATTGTTTCTGTATTTAAACTGATGTTTAAATGTAACTTGTTATTTTTTTAAATCTTTCACAACTTGATTTGATATGAAGAAATTTAAAAAAAAATCAATTTAAGACAAATTTAACAATTTAATTGCTATTTTTTAATTCTAACTAATTAATTAAAATGATCCGTATTATATTGTGAACCGAAAACCGTATCGTTTCTTCAAGGGTGATGGCCGATGGGCCACGGTGGAGCCCACGCCTTCCGTCTACCTTTTTCCACAAACTTCACAATTGGCGCGATCCTGGCATCTCACATGGATCTTCTCATCTTCCCATCCTCGACCTTTCTCACACTTCATTGGTCCACGTCTCCACTCCTTTCCGTCTCCGGATAGCTTCGTCTTTATTCCTCCCTGGCTTCTCTTCGCTTGCGTGCGTGTCCGTATCTGAATTGGGCTCATGTCAACAAGCGTGAACCCGCTCGCACCCTAGCATTCCCTCTTCATTGACGCGTACAAATGGAGACCTTTATCCATTCGCACCAAAGCCCCTTATTATTATAAATAAAAGGCGCCATCAAATGAAAACTTGGCCAAACCACTTACTAGGAAACAGAGTGCTGGAGAAGGATAGAGGCAGAGATAGATACATACATAGAGAGAGATATACACAGACGCAGATAAACGCATCTCGAAAGTCCTGGTTTTTCATCAATGGCTTCAAGGAAGAGCTTCCTCTCCCGGTCAACTTACATATTTCCAGAAACCTCAGAGATCCGCTTCGACCCCAAATCCTCAGAGGGTGTGTTGGAATTTGATGAAGCTGACATCTGGAATGTCCCCGGCGACACGTCAGAGAGCAAGAAGGTTTTGTCGATTTCGCGATCGGGTCTGAAGATACCTTCCAGGAAGGTGGAAGGTGGCGGCAGAGTGGACCCAGGGGGATCGGCCTCGTTACCCCTGAACATACCGGACTGGTCTAAGATTCTGAAGGAGGAGTATAAACAGCACCGTGAGAAGGAGAGAGACGATGACGTTGACGATGAAGACGAGGGCGAGGAGGACGGAGAAATGAAGATACCTCCGCATGAGTATCTGGCTAGGACCAGAGGGGCTTCTCTGTCCGTGCACGAAGGGATCGGGAGGACCCTCAAAGGGCGAGACCTGCGCAGGGTCAGAAATGCCATTTGGAAGAAAGTGGGGTTTGAAGATTAGTGTTCGATCTCACATCACAGTCATTAGAGTATAGAGATGGTGATCGCCTGATCGGAAAGCGATAACCTTTTTTTTGGGCAATTTTGATTTAGGAAACGATATGATCATCTAATGGCTGTCGTCTTGGTCTAGCTTACTCTTTCGGAAAACCACCATCATGCTCTGTGTTTTCACAGACATTTTGTCCTTCTTTTGTCTTCCTGTATGTAAGACTATTGGCTAGGTTGTGCGACTTTTTAAGTAGGAAGTTAAGGAGCGCTTATGACTATTATTGACAATGAGACTCCTTGATTTTGTGTGTACAGGATTTTAAAACCAGGACCACTCCTCTCCTCGTGCTTGTATGAATGCTCTTTGAAGTCCCATCACGAGACTCTATGTTCAGCTCTGTCTTTGCAATTTTCATTTTTTGGGGCAAAGAAATTAAAAAGCAAAAAAAAAAAATGATGGGAAGAGGAAGCACGTCACTGACGGCGGAATGAGAAAGAAAAGGGAGGGGGAGACGCAATGAGTAAGATGGGTTATGGATTGACGTTGGTGAGAAAGGCACAGCTTAGCTACAACATACGCCTTGGAGTAAAATTCAGGTCACGCCCTTTTCCGGATTAACAATGCTAAACCTCTATGGTTCCATCCAAGGAAAATCAAAATCCATAATATCGTCATATAATAAAAAATAGTTTTTAATTATTAATTATTTTTTATAGTCTTATGGAATAGGGAAGACAATACTTTTTTTTTTCTTTTTAAAAAAATAGTCTTTATATACGCCCGCATATGTGTGTGTATTTCCGCCTGGCCGAACAAGGCAGAGCTTCAGCTTGTTTGAAAACGGATTCTTCAGCTTGTTTAGAACTATAGTTTTAAAAGTACTTTTACAGTATATATAAATAAATATATGGAGGAGTTTGTCTCATTTTACGGAAAAGTATTTCTGAAAAATATGTATTGGGCTTCCCAAACACCCTCTAAATTATGAGTTTCCAAAGTGATTTTACGATATACAAAATAAATACGTAAAAGAGTTTAACTTAATTTATAAAAAAGTGTTTTTAAAAATACTTTTCTCATATAACAAACACTTCCAGATCTTGCAAAAAAAAGGGATAGAGTTGACGGAGGATTGAATTAAAAGTCATGATTTTACAATTCCAACTTCTGAATAATAAAAAGTCATGATTTTGCAATTCCAACTTCTGAATAATTCACCCATATTTAAATACACACCCAACAATGCGTGGTGTCTCTATCCCCAAGAAAACCCACAAGGAAGAAATCAAATTTTCTGGATAAGATTTTCGTCACTCCTAAAATTTTGTCAAGATTTATTATTTCTGACGACATTGGTAATGCCAACTCTCTTCAAGCTCATACCTACTTCCGGCGCCCCAAAAAAAAAAAAAAAAACTTTTTCCTGCTGACCATCGTTAATGCCGTGTTAATTTTGAACGAGTCATCGGACCTTCTTTCCTTTTTTTTTCCCCAAATAAAAAACATGATAAAATTGACCAACAACTTAAATGTGAGTAACTCAGCTTTATGTTCAGTGATGAAAGCGGTTCCAAATATAAAGTCATTGGAGGAAATACAGATAATAACTCAGGGGGTAACTATAAAAAGGAAAAAGACATCCATTGCAAGATGCAAAGCCAGTCTATAAGAAATTAGGCAATGGCGGACCGAGAATGTGTGATTAGTTAGATCAAGCGTTTGTTACTTGTTTTTCAGCCGGGTGTTTTAAAACAATGCCGGAGATCAGAAGAAAAAGAATGAAATCTAGCTGACTGTATGAGCATAATAATATGAGAATTTATGTTAAAAAAACGATTTAGTCAAAGTTATAATTGGGTAATTAGGATAGTTTAGTTGGAATTATTAACTGCTAGTCTGGCCATTGCTCCTGTTTGACATTGTTTCACATGAGTCTATTCACGATCAGGATTTCCTTCAGACAGTAGAGGGAGCGAAAGCTTTCCCCACTCACCCTCTCCTCGAATTTCCCTTCTCTGTTTCTTTTTTTGTTTGGTGGGTCAGGGGGGTGCATGCTGGCGTGGGCAATCAAGTGACATAAATTGGACAAGAAAAGTGTTCAACAACAAGCATCAGTCTTCCATGAAAAACGCAGAAAAATGGAAGTATTTTGGAAGGTTGTGCGCATGGTATGCAAACCTAGGCTTCAGCCCAGAACCGGCCAAGTAACCGGTTCAGTTTGACCATACAGTTTGGAGTCAAAGTAACCTGATATAAACCGGACCAAACCAGCTAACACGGTTGCTCTTTTTAAAAAAATAAAAAAAATTATTTTGAGTCAAAAAAATTTTCTTTTCTCTTAAACTATTGATACTCATTAGTTTAGGAATTAATAGATTGTAAGCAGGAATATTTTGTTATCATATATCTATTTTGATAGTCTGCCAGGGTTATTGGATTAATGTATAGTGATTTTTTTTTTAATATAATACTCCACTATGATGTCAATTTATTAAATAAATTGTAAGTATATAATTATTTTGTTTGTAATTCAAGGTAATGAATTAATATTTAGTCCTTGATAAAAATTTAATTTTTTTAATTTTTCATCAGTTTAATTCTGGTTTGACTCACTAACTCTTGATCTATTATCTTGAACCATTCAGTAACCAGTCTGATTTTTTGGTACGCTAGTTGTGCGTCCGCATCGGTGACGAAGAAACCAGGAATAATTAATTGATTCTCATGGGAATTAATGTGACACCATCAAACAAGGGGCGCAAGTGCTTGATTTGTCTCCCTGGTTTTTCCCCTTTACTTCACCAACTCCGGCTGCAACATTAATCATTATGTAAACTTCATAAAAAAATATCTAATTTTTCTTAAGTTTAACCATCTCTACAGGTTATTTGGAGTCATTTCCAGCAACAAAATTCCCCTGCAACTAAGGACACATGTATTGTGGACAGTGGGTCCTTTGATTGACTTGGCGGGGCAGATGGGTCCGGCAAGAAAGAACCCAAGCTTGTTGCTGACGATAAATTAGATTGGACTTGCTCTAATGGATCGCAACTAACAGTCCAACGCCACGTTCTTTCCGGTTCATGTTACAACTTAAAGCCTGCAAGGATTACCCGAAAACGCACATTTATTTTTATATTTTATTTTTAGATAAATATAATCTTTAATCCTCAAATTTACTCTTATTTTGATTTTAGTCCTTTAAGTTTCAAATTATAAGTTTTGCTCTTTCAAAAAGCAAAATGATCCAAATTTTTATTAAATTATAGGAACCAATATTTGACTAAATAAAAAAAAAACTTAAGATATCAAAACCTATAGATTAAAATTCAGGGCACTAATACCAACGTGAAGATAAATATGAAGGATTAAAGTTTATGTTGACTCTTTACCCTTTAATAAAAATACACGCCAAAGTTATGCGCAGTTTCAAAATTTTCGGGGCACTGTATACTTTTCCTGGTTCGAATATCATGTAATTGATTTCCCACAAAATGGCAACAAAAAATTTGATTTTCCTGCATATTCTAGGCATGCACCATAATTTCTAAAGATTACGAGCATAAAATATGACAAACATGAAAAAGCGCCCCAAGCCAATTTCTTTCCCATAAAAATTCAAGTAAATTTTGTCCCGCTCACCAAAAAAAAAAAAAAGAAGCTCTTCGATTATTTTCGCTATTAGAGCCTTGACTCTTGCGTGGTGTTGAATTCAAAGGAAAAACGACTTGTGTTTGTTGGAAAGTTACCATTTACCAATAGCATCCTCCGGCGTTCGCCCCACCAAAAAAAAAAACAGGGAGAGAGAGAGAGAGAGGGAAAAGAAAAGAAAAAGCATTCCCCCGAAGTTAATCTGAGCTGCGGCCGGGATAGTGTGAGGGGAAAGGGAACGATGGGGGGAAGGAGGAGGTCTTTGATTGCGGGATTGGCTTTTCTAATGCTTATGGGAACTGCCGTCTATTTCAGACTCTGGGCTATTGATTATAGTGTCTCTTCTGAAGACACCGAGCTACTAAGGTTCGTCTTCTTCATCAATTTACTCTCAACATTATTCTTCCACAATCGCTGGACTGCTACAGTTTACATTCATTCAGATCGCCAATTTAATTTAGCTCTCGTCTCAGTTCGGTCCGTTGAAAACTATCAATGTTGACGGTGGAATTAGACTTACTTGGAACTAATGCTTTTCTTCCGCGGTAGAAAAAAAGAAACAAAGCTCTCTTGTTTATTCGTTCGGCAAGAGGGCTAAAGTGTCCCCCTATCTTTTTGATGGCCATACCTGCGTAGCATTGCTGACTTCTTCTGATGGTGCATAGTTAAAACCCATCAGCAGAAGTAATTCATATGCTTTTTAAGTTTTGCCGGATTTAATTCAAACCAA
>NW_021634245.1:0-94056 GCF_004799145.2 Neltuma alba | reverse complement strand
GTCTTAGTTCCTTTGATTTATTCTGCTGCCTGCTGCCCGTCTGAGAGTTGATGCAGCTGAAGTTTTTTTTTTTCCTAACCCATTGTTTGCTTCTCTCTTAATTCTTTCCATGTGGATTGGGATTTCAGGTTTCTTTTGCAGTGACGGTACACTGCTACTTGCTTCACTTTCTATTGTTAGAGCGTTTCTTGAGGTACTGTTTTCTATCGCTGATTCATGTCCTGATGGAGAGTTTATGGTTACTTGAAACCGTTTTTTTTATTTCTTTAACTTCACGTAGAAATTGCTCTGCTATATTATTTTATCATATCAATTCTTTTTTGATATACCTAAATATGCAGAAATGGGCTGCGTCTTTGATAGAGATTTTAATTGCAGAATCTTCATTGTATTTCCTTGCACATCTTATTTTCACCAACGATTAATGGTTTGTTTGGTTAAGGTCAAAATAGGGGATGGAAATGAGAGGGTTTCAATCTGGACTCAAATTAACTGTTTCCGTTTTGGGACTCAGAAGTACTCATAAGTTGGTGGATCCTACAAAGATATGGAATGGTTGGTAGTGAAATAATATTCGTTTTCACTCCGGGCTTTTGCTTGTTGGCGAAACTGATTAACCACCCTATTAAGCATTAATCAAGTGGAAATCAAAACCCTTTCCTGATTCTCCCTGTCCATATTCACGCCCTCCTCAATTTCAGACTTTCTCTGCGAATCACAATCAATCAACAAATAATGGTGTGAGAAAAGCTGCATGCAAATAGCATCTATCTATTTAACATTAAGCGGGCTATTGTTAGGTTAGTATTAATTTATTACCATCCTCTTTAGCCTTGGTTTCAATATCTTTGAATATCGAAACAATTTATGGACAGAACGGAATATGGTCTCAGAGAGATGAAAGTACATTACACCAATGCGAGGAGACTCTTAGACACTGTTGCTAGCCCTACTTAATTGCTTGTAATTTTTGTACTTAAACTCTGTACATAATTTAGTAACACGTATCCATTTACCGCTCAAAAAAGAGATGAAAGCACATTGAATAAGAATCAACGCTAGCTCTAACATGAGACCTGTAGGATCAATAAGCAAGGATATATTAATAAACTCTAGTTCTAGTATTTTTCAATGTGCTTTGAGAAGTATTCTTTGCTTTCCTGTATGACGACGGACTTAACCATTAGCGCATATGGACGAATCATAGGTGATATGCACACTTGGAGGTACAGTATTTGCTGGGATTTTGCTACTGCGAGTGATCTGGGCAGCAGTTGCTTACTTTCAGTCAAGTGGAAATAGCTTTAACCAGGGTGGCAGCTCCTTTGGCGCCGCAGCTTAGAGCTCTCTTTACCACTCCGTAAGCTAAAAACCTCGCATTCTTTCCTTCTGTGCTACTTGGTTACAGGCTAG
Organism: Neltuma alba; assembly: GCF_004799145.2. Classification (NCBI taxonomy): domain Eukaryota; kingdom Viridiplantae; phylum Streptophyta; class Magnoliopsida; order Fabales; family Fabaceae; genus Neltuma; species Neltuma alba. The sequence goes on along the minus strand of NW_021634245.1, from coordinate 92,643 downwards.
AGGCCATCATATCATGTACTATATATTGTATATCAAATCTTTTGGGCCAACCATTAAGAGTCTGTGGATGTCATTCGCATTTTTCATGTGAACAGTGTATATTAGACTTGACAATTTAAATTATTTTTTCCAAGTTCGTTTATAAAAATCCTAAAAAATCAAGAAGAAATATACGAAGTCATATTGGGTCACTCTATTCAACATAGCGTCACAAACAAACACCAATGTTGAAACTGCCGCACAAAATAAGCGACATGTAATCAGGAGAGGCAGCCTTCTTTTACAAGAACAATACGTTATACGTTGGAGCTGAATATTGCCACAGAAAGCTTATATTTCCCTATGCTACATATTCAGTGAATAAATATTCTAACACGGCAGCAAATGGACATGCTAGTGTTTACTAACTCGAGCAGGCCCTGTAAAAGACCAAAATCGCCATGACCATTTTCTTCTGGCTTTGAGTATGTCTTAAGCGGATGAAGGAAATACTGCATCTTTATGTAATTATTACCAGGTTCATGGATTTATTGAATCATGTTGTTCTTTCAAATCCGCCACCTAACTGCATGTGTAACCATTCTGGTGATGCACCCCGGCTGAACTGATCTCGCGGAGCTTGAGAACCAATTACCATGTCAAGTGTGTTGATCAAACTGTATTTAAATAGACGTTTCCGAAGAATCAAGATATCATGAGGTAATATTCAACATGCATGTGTGTGTGTGGGGGTGTGTTCCTCAACTAATCACTCCTAGAAAACACCTAGGAGACACTATTTGCTACGCGCTTAATAAACACGCCTCCAAGGCTGCAAACCCAAAATCCATCGGATGCAAGATCATTCTTGCTTAATAAGTCTTTTCATATTATTCTTTAAGCTTAAGGTTCATGATATGAATATTGTCCACGAAAGGAAGTTTGTTGACTCTTGACTCTTCTTTAGATCAGCACCATATAACTAAAGGAACGAAATAGTAATGGTCTATCAGGACTCAATATTTAAAACAAACGAATTAAAACCAGTTTTCAACCCTTCAAGTCATTTAAGTTTCGTAAAAAATTCAATGTGTAGTCCAAAAACCTAGTAGACGACTTACATCTTTTGGATGAAAAATTTCAATGCCAGCAGGGTTCACACTTGAATTTACAGCTTCAAGCTTCATTGACAAGAACTGTTTCATCCAGTCAAATTACAAGGCAGAACTTTAATTTCGATCAATAAATAACTGTTGGAAAAAAAATCATAATTCACGGGCCAAGAAACTAAGATAAGAAGTCAAGACGGAGTTATACCTCAACTTGGCGCTGTAGCGACTGAATGTAATTTATTATCTCATCGAGGACCAACGCTTTCCCAGTAACCTGAATCGAGAAAGTATTTTACTTCAAAATTTCATATGAAGTTGGCAAACAACACCGTTGGTGACAGGTGATTTTCAGTTCTGTTATCAATAGCCTAGATATAAAAATACACATGAAAACACCGGTTTCTCCCTTTCAAGTTATTTTATTCAAATTGAAAGAATCACGGTTAACGCAGAGTAGAAAAAAAACTCATTAAAGTTCCCAAAACATACCTTGTCACAACCAGGAACCAACTCCTGAAGAATTTGCATCCTCTCGCTTATCTTTTCCCTCCTCGCCTGTTTCAATCAGAATGCCTAGCACAAGTCAGTCTACCACCCCATAAACAACCAATCCCTTTATCACAAATATGTAACAGAAGGTTATAAAACTAGAGTATGATTTTTCATTTACTTCTTTTAAGATCAGGACTAAATAGAAAATATCGGAACAATAACGCAATTCTAGCAGAGGTAAATTACTCTTTCCGCTAGACTGTGACTATCAGTAGCTTGACCCCTTCTCGCCCGTACATGGATGTAAGCCGGCTTAGGAGGCTCAGAAGCTGGCTGAGTACTTTGCTCCGCTGGCTTTTCTGAGCCGGTTTCTGTTTCAGCTTTCGTTTCAAGGCTCTCATTCCGATTTCCACATACTTTAAGCCGTTTTCCATCACCATCATTCTGCTCAATTCAAATTCAGAATTGGTAAATAGGTTAATTCTAAAAACATAACTTCAGATCCATATTCTGTGTTCTAATTTTTTGTACCGTCAACTTTTTGCCAAATAAAACAGCGCTTAATCTCACTTAATTGGATTAACTTCCCAATGGTTTTGAGACATACACATATACTAGATCACTGAGCATACGAACGAGTGATTACCACGCCATTGCTATCGCCAATGCCACCGTTGCTGGTGGTAGAGACGCCTTTCGCCAATTCATCCTCGGAGTCGCGCTTCTTCCTATTGACCCCGTTTCCTTCCTGGTCCGAACAGCTCGGGTCAATACCCGGGCCATTCGGATTCGAACCCGATGTAAACGCCCCAAACTGCCCCAAATTTTGTCCGAACTGCGGCCTCCTCAAGCCCAACCCTCCCCTGGACTCCCCGAGACCAGCACCGCCGTTCGTCGGGAACTGCCAGATGTCGGCCAAGTTATGCGACGCCGTATGAGCGTTCCCATTCCCAAATGAACCCTCGTTCATCATATTGATAGCCGCGGGATCCGTAACAGCACCGCCAATGAACTTTCACTCAAACAGTCAACATCCACCCAGCACCGCTGGGGAATAACTACAAGAGCAACTGTGCTATTCGAGAAGCTTCAGAACAACGAAAAGGATGCAATTATTCAAAAAGAAAGAGAGAAGAGAAGCTGCAACTTGCAAGGTCTTCTTCGTGCTTGATCTCCGTGGACAGTGGAGGCTGATGCGCCTTTTGTTAATACTCCTCGTATCCTAATTATAAGACCCAATTGATTTATTTGAGGAGATTAAGAAAGTAAGTTAAGTTGGTTATTTATAATAAATAAATGTTGTCATTCCTAAAATATCTTTACTAATTAAGTATATTGGCTAAAACTATTATTATTAGAAGGATTATCTTGAAAAAAAATACATAAATATAAGAGACAAAATGAATTAGAGCTTTATAATTAAAACCAAATAAAAAGTAAAATAGGATCTTATAATAAGTACAGGAGGAGTATTTATATTTCATTCGTCCCTCCCACGGATCGATTTGAGCGCTCATCTGATCAGCAATTTGGAAGAGAGCGATGTGAGCGATTCGGTTTTAATATTTTTAATTTTTAAAAAAATTTAAAAAAAATAAATCTGAACGGTTTAGATCGCTCATCAAAGAATGAACACTGGATGCTAATCTTCGAAGAGTACCCAAACCAGATCCCTTCCAGTTAGCTTTTTCTCGAGGTCCAGCATTTCATGCTCTCATCAGCTTGACTCCCCTGATTGCTTGCCGTCTGATGCTACTACCATGGCACTCAAGAGGAAAACCCCAACCGTTGATTGCCCACATGAAACCAAACGTCCAAACCTGATCATCTTGGATTTTCATTTGGAATAACTTATAAATAATTTTTTAATTATAACAAAATATGAAATAAATATATAAAATAATTTTTATCTTAATTTACGTTAATTGTGTTTATAGTTATTAAAACTTTTCATGATTAACTAACAAATTATAGTACACATTTAAATTTAAATATAAAAGAAAGCAACGAAAAATTAAAAAAAGTGTCAGGCAAGTTTTATGAAATTAAAAAAGGTAAAAAGTAGAAATGAATATAAATTTTGGATTTTTTTTTCTCGGTCAATTTTTTAGATTTTACAAAAAAAAGTTATGAGAAAACAAAAGGAAAGTGCGAAAAAAATGACGGGTTATTTTGAGAGTTTAGCGAGCCAAAGTACAAATACGGTGGACAAATTGTTTAGCGGGAAAGAGACAACGGTGGGGTTCCATTGATTATCCAATGATTTGGGGAAAAAGTTATGGGAAAAGTAATGATGTTTTGATTAAGGAGATGCTAATTTTTGTTTGCCAGAGATTAAGGAGATGCTAATGATGATTAATGAGAGACTTAAAGACTTAAGCGGTGATATGTGGTAAAGCACTGGGGAAAACGATGGTTAGGAAGTTGATGACCGATGAGTGATTACGACCTTAGGTCAATTCAAGCTTTGAATTTTAGAATGAGGGGGTGTTTGGATTGCTCAATAAATACTTTTAAAAAGTATGTTTTCACAAATCGAGACAAACTCTTTCATATATTTACTTCATATATAGCAAAAGCACTTTTAAAATTATGATTTTGTTTCTACCCAAACACCCCCTACATGAGGTCCACTGCCAAAATAGTCCCCTCTGGTGAGATGTATGCTTTTTAATTTTTCTATTTCTATTTTTAAGTCATTTTTAACATGTTTTATACAAATTAAGAAAAATTTTAAACTTTACTAACTCTCATTTAATATTCAACAACAGCATAAATTATACTTTATGAAAACAAAATCAACATAATAATAAATTAAAAATAAAGTTGTTCATTCATATAAAAAAAATTTCTTGGTCTTTCATATTGAACCAAAATTTTTTTTTCTTTTTTCAATAAATAGGATTAGAGGAGTGTATAGTTTTAAGTTACATATAAATAATTTTCTAATATTAAAAATGTAGTAGAAAGTAGAAACTCCTTACACTTTTAAATTTGTGCATATAATTCATTCATCGTTAGTCAGCCGTATTTGATAAAGCAACGTGATATATATTTGTATCATCTGTATCAAAAAAAAAAATTGTATCATCAATAAATATCTTATTAAAGTCAATTTTATATATAAATAGTCTTTTTATAGTTTGAGTTTTATGTCAGTAACCTGTAATTCTACAAGCTTCAAGTACGCTAAGATAAATAATCCAATTATATTCAATTTAATCGGGGAAATAATAGAATAAATCATGCAGATCTTATCTTCTTGCGTCAATAGATTCGGTCCTTTTTTTTTTTTGGCCATTGTTCCTTCTTCCACTCTCCATGTCTCTGGTATTATACTACAAGGTCCCGTTTGATGATAGACATCAATGATGTCTTCTTCTTCTTTTTTTGTTGGGACAATTGTGAAGCAAAGTTTTAATTGAAAACAAGTTACACCAGGTGTTATCATCAACTGCTTAATCTGCAGAGCAGTGGTTTCAAATGAGATCAATGTTTAAATCTAGTAAATGGAAAAAAAAAAATTGAACCCAATAATATTTGAATATGACTTTTTTTAAGAATAAGATACCCTGACTATTAATTATAGAGGTCTCCTCTCTATTTCTAAAACATATAGTTTAATCAAATTAGTTAACAGCATTAGGAATATTATAAAAAGATTCTAAAAATATTATTTTTAACCAAAATTTATATTTATTTACTATTTTACCTCTCATTCTAATAAATTTTTAAATTATATTTTTATAGTTTCATGAATTTCATTCAGTTAAGATAAACATAAAAGATTTCATTATTTTTTTAATAAATATATGTACTTGGCTAAATATGTTTATAAGTTTTCGTACCAAACATGTTTTTAAAAGTTCTAAATTATAAATTTAAATAATTTATAAAATCTTTTAAACTTATATCATTCAAACTTTACTATAAACAAAAATTATGTATTTGGAATGTGTTCTTACAATTGAAAATAAAATATTAAAATTATAAAATTTTATGATTTAGATAAAAGAATTTTATAACATATTAGAAATTTTAAAAATACATGTATTAGAATTATTTTTTGATTTTATAAAAAAATATTTTTTAGAAAATATAAATGTCTGAATAATTATTAAATTAAAAAGACACATTTTGACTAAAAAATAATTTAAAATCAAATTTAACGGTTTGAATGGATGAAAATGAAATTTCAAATACAGGAGGAAGATTTATGTAACATACTCCTTTGATCCTATTTATAAAGTACTTTCAGCATGTTTCACACAAACTAAGAAAAACCTCAAGCTTCATTAACTCTTATTTAAAATTTAATGACTTTCCAACTTTATTCCTATTTAATATATATTAAACCTCATATAAACAAAGTTAACACAATAGTAAATGAGGGGTAAAACTATACATCCATACAAAAAATTTCTCTCAATGCCCTATAAATAGGACTAAAAAATACTTTCTCTTTCTGCCCTATAAATAGGACCAGAGGAGTACATTTTAATTATAAGGGGGGTTTATATATTTTTTAAAAATAGATTAGAAGTTGCTGTAATTGAGATAAAATAGAAGGGTGATAAGTGTATTTTACTCTTTTTTTTAATTAAAAGGCAAACATTAACATGATATAAGGTTAGATGTAAGATTGAATTTTGCTTGTAAAATTTCTTATAAACTACAAAGTTATTAGCGACATTATTTGTTAGTAGCGTGTGTAATTTAATAAGTATTTCGACAATTTTCCTTTTAATTTTATCCCTATGGCACTTCTAACAAATTCCATTAAAAATAAAAAAGAAAATCTTAAATATCATTGATTTTATCTTAAAATTTAATGACTTTTCAACTTTTCTCTTATTTAATACATATATATTTTTAATAAAATAATAGTCTAAATAGTAATAAATTAAAAGTAAATTTGTACACTCTTATAATAAATCTAATGAAATAACTTATGCTAAGGACAAAGAAAATATTCTTTTTCTCTATCCCATGAATAAGACAAGAGAACAACACCGTTATGATGTTTAAATTTGCTTGAATATTTTGAATTGTTATCCTTTCTAGTTCATTTTCTTACTTTTCCTTCTCACATCAGAAGCTTGCACAATGCAACCAAAAATAATTTTAAAAAAACAGCATCAAATGCGGATAACAAATTTAGAATTTTAACTCCCCTCTAATTTTTTTATTATTAAATACACTTCCAGGTAGTTTTCTCTTTTTTCCTATTAATTCCATCCTAACATTATTTTGTTCGATTCTTTTTTTAACACGAAGTATTTGGAATATTGTACTTAATAAATCAATTATGCCTCATAACTTTGGCCCAAAAATATATGCATCATAGAAAACCATCAATTATCAATAATCAATGATCCAAACCACTCGATTTTCTGATCAAAATTCTTGCCATTAGATATTGAGATCATTTTCGGTATCAAGTCGTAACGTGTACGTGAGATGTATATGGATATATAAAATGTTGACGGGATTGAAAAAAAGAGCGATCAAAAGAAAGCCATATGACAATCTTCTGCAAACAAAGGAAAACACTAACTGTCCCCAAAAAAAAAAAAAACTCATTGGGGAAAAAGAGCGATCAAAAAAATTCATGATCGAAAATTCAAATTCAAAATTATTTTAAATAAATTCAATAATATAAATAAGGCTAAAGTATATATCTGGTCCTTTAATTTTGTACAAGGTTTCAATTTGATCCCTTAACTTTAAAAAAATATACTTTTAGTCCTTTAATCCTAAAATTTTTTCAAAAAATGATGACATTAAGATCTTAAATGTTGATAAAATATTCTCAAATGCTAACATATTAAGTTTAGTTTTCAAAACATCCATGATTGTTACAAAAAAATCATCATTAAAGCCTAATGATTTTAGGGTTAAAGGACCAAATATATGTTTTTTAAAGTTAAGGAACTAAATTAAAATTTTGTATAAAGTTAAAGGACCAAATATATACTTTAGCTTATAAATAAAAAGTTCAATTCTCTTGTTAAAATATTCGATCTTATTAAAAATATAATTTTTTTATCAAAATCCCCCTTTAATTATTTCATTATCCTGTATTTTTACCCATTAATTAATTTATGCCCCTACATACTCCAGAAACAAACTAATAACAGCAAATAAATACGAGAAACGAACTTCTACAATTTCAAAATCTTTCCATAATAATAATACTACATCTAGTTTTTAATATAAAACTTAATTGACTAATTTGAGGAGATTAATAAAATTAGTTGAGTTGGTTATTTCTAATAAATTGGTATTTTCTTTTCTAGAATATCCTTGTTAATCATGTGTATTAGCTAAAACTATCATTTGATAGAATATTTAATATGTGCAGCTACTATAAGGACTACTTTAAAAAATAAATAAATATAAAAGATAAAATAAATTGAGTTCTTATAGTTATGATTAATTCAAAAATTAAATTAATTCTTATATTAAGAACCGAAAACAATATTATTTATTAGAGTGAAGGGATATTGGAGTTGGTGGGGTTGGCGAGCGACCTAATTTAAAGCGAAAGAAACAGTTGCCAGACTGACAGGCATGAAAGGCCATAATCTTGTGTCCATTTTCTTCATCAAATATAGTTAGGCTTGGGCATCTATGATGCCCAGAAAGCTACCTTCCTTTTTTCCTCTTTAATTTACATAACTATCTCCATTATTATTCCTCCTCTATGTTTCATCACTCTCTTTATTGCCCATACCCACTTACTTTCTCGCTTAGTTCCTCTCAAATAACACACATATATGTATTCTTTTCAAGTAGTATGCTTTAGAGATAAAATATGAAGAGGGAATTTCACGGATTCGGAACTTACGTTTCTCATTCTAACTTACCACGTGAAAAAGAACGGTAGAAAGAAGAGTATGAAAATTTTGAACATATATGCGAGCAAGAGCTGGAGTAAAATTAAATCGTTTCAGATAATTCATGCACGTACAAAGAAAATCATTAGATGCACCAGTAAAAATATATATATATACCAAGCAATATGCAGTTCTATGAAAAGAGATAATGAATGGCTGAATATAACACTCGATTAAATTACTGAGTAGAATCTTTTAATTAACAATTTATTTAAATATTTAATTGTTAATAGAATATGATAGTATAATGTAATTAATCTCATCTAATTAGATATGACTCCTCGTTGTTGTTTCATCTAAAGGTGAAAATGATAAGCAAAAGGCTTCTTAATGCAAAGTAAATTTATAATGAATCATGTTATTTATAAGTAGCCACTTATTTTAAAATTCGTGCAAAGCAAGTTCCACCGTTATATTTGGGCACGTTTCAATGATGTTGCGTATGGTTGTAACATGTGGATGACAAATCACGTTGAATTTACAGGCAGCTAGTTAGGAGCATGCCACGTGCTACATTACCTCAAATGGCAGAGAGATTTGATTGGAAAACTCCCATTTTGTGTCATTTTCGCGTGACACTGATTTTTTCTTCGGCTTCCAATGTCAGATACTATTAACATCTATCCATTTTGATAGAAACACTTCTACTCGTCCCGTGGCTGAAAAGCTTCTACCATATGATTCTCACATCGGTGTACGAACTACAATATGGTTAATATAATATTTAATCATTCAAATTTATCTTCATTTTGATTTTCATCTCTCAAATTTTAAACTATAAGTTTTTTTTTTTTATATAAACCATCCGGTATCCAACCGCGCCTTTTCTGGGCCCTAACCTCTTTGGGCCAGTTGTACCCGAGCGATCAACTAGTCCGGATTCGGGCCGGGCGACAAGTAAAGCCCTCCCCGGTACCCTTTTTAACAAGTGAGGATTCGAACCCCCGCCCTTAAAGAGCAGAGACTCGCCTCACTTGTGGCCTAGCCAGTCACCACTAGGCCAAGAGTATTCGGGTTTTAAACTATAAGTTTTAGTTCTCAGAAGATAAAATGGTTCAAGTTTTTATTAAATTTTAGGAACTAATGTTATAAATAAAAAGAAACTTGATGGACCAAAACTTGTAGTTTGAAATTTGAAAAACCAAAACCAAAACCAAAACCAAAATGAAGATAAACTTGAAGGACTAAAGTTCGTATCACCTATATATGTACTACCTCTGATTCTTAATATAAAAGCTCTTTTGACTTTTATTTTAGTTCTAAATATAAAACTTCAATTCACTTTGTCTTCCTTATTTATCTATTTTTTTCAATGTAATCATTGTAATAACAGTAGTTCTAATTAATACACTTGATTAGTAAGGATATTTTAGAAAAAATAATACCTATTTATTACAAATAATTAAGTTAACTAGTTTTCTTAATTCACTCAAATTAATCAACTAGTGTTATATTAAACACCGGAGGTAATATGTGTCTATATATATATATATGCGCACACACCGAGCATAGCCGAAAATCAAGGAAAGGTCATAGAAGAAAAGGTGGAATAAGATTTTTATGGAGGTAAGCATTACATATATCGCTTTAGTTATATACTACATTCGGTCCTTAATATAAGAACTAGTTTGATTTTTATTTTGATTTTAAATACAAGACTCCAATTCACTTTGTTTCTTATATTTGTCCATTTTTTTTCAAGACAATCCTTGTAATAATAATAGTTCTAGTTAATACACTTAATCAAGAAAGGTATTTTAGGAAAAATAACATTTATTTATTATAAGTAACTAACTTAATTATTTTTTTAATTTACTCAAATTAGTCAATTAGCTCTTATATTAAGGACTAGAGGTAGTATGTTTCACAGAATGATAAGCTGATACACATTTATATATACAGAAGAATGACAGAAAAATATCTATTGAATTTCAAAATAATAAATAGGTAATTTTAATAGATTTTGACTTGTTCAAACAATTATAAGGGTAGTTAGAATCATTACAAGAATAGTTAACATGACCTATTTATTTTTTTGAAATTCAACAGGATTTTTATCATTTTTTTTTCTTAATATATAAATGTATTAAAGAATTGTGTGGGGTTGGAACGTTTATGAAAGCAGTAAATGCGTTAGGCGAATGTAATAATATTATTGAAGACAAGAAGGGACTCTCAAAAGAAAGATGATGAACTGGGCTATCATGTCGAATAACAATGAACAAAATTTTCTTGGCTTTTGCCCCCGGCCCCCCCTCCTTTCTCCGAGTATTCGGTTCCCCACTTGAAAGCCTCCTATCCGCCGGTGAAGGATAATTGTTACGCTACAAATTAGATTTTATATCATCATCAATCGATTAACCAGATTCTTGAAATTTTAAAAATGAGTCAAATATGATATTATAGAATCCAAATATATTTAATTAATAAGATCTGAATAATATTTTAAGAGAAAATCAGGGATAAATCCCTCATTACAAATTCAATTGGCAAATGGTCCCTAAGATGATTGATTACACTTGGAAAGATTAGTTACATATAAAGAAAGGTAAGTTACACAAAGAAAAGATGGTTTGTACAAAATATTATTTGGATATAAAAGAGTTTGCCCATAAGGAAGATGACTTGCACATAAAAGAATCTTATTTGCACAAAAAAAATTGAGTTGCATATTGCACAAAGGAAGATTATTACATATAAGGAAAGATAAATTATACACAAAGGAAATTTAGTTGCAAACAATATAAATTAAGTTGCACAAAGTTTCTAGATCCCATTTGCCAATTGATTTTTCAATAAGGGATTTATTCTGAATTTTCCTATATCTTAATTAGTATTTGAATATATTGAATTAAATAGGAAACATTATAATTAGATGGGATTTCAATTGGAGGCTCAAATAGAGAAATCAATAATTAATTTGAGATTTGAATAATATCTTAATTAGGATTTAAATGTATTGAATTAAACGGGGAGCATCGTTATTAAATGAGATTTCAATTGGAAGCTCACATGAAAAAATTAACAATTAATTTTGACCTTAAATATCTTAATTAAAATTAGAATATATAGAATTAAATGGGGAGCATTATTATTAAATAGGAGTTCACCTAGATTTATAATTAAATGCTACCAAATGCTAATATTTTAAAAATAGGACACATAATTATGATTAAAAAAACTTGATATTATAGATATAAGAAATTAATGTAAGTATCGCTTAATTTCAAATCTAATTAAATACACGAGTCTATGTGGGAGAAATTTCTAGTTTAGGACTGAAAGTAGCAATGTAGCATATCAGTTTCGACTAAGCACCGTAAAAAGGCCGCCTGATCCACTTCACAAGACTGACCCAATCCCAATCCGACCCATGACTTATTGACTGCTTGAGCCCATTTAACTGAAAGCAGAGATGGCTTATATTTTATTTTTGATAATAAGAAATGGAGTATTCCGATCAAAAAATAAGGGAACAGAGCTGAGAGCTCCCTATTTCAGAGCTGAGAGCTCCCTATTTTAAAAATGGCAGTAGCTTCTGCAACTCTAGCCTCTTTTATCAATCACACACCATATCCATCCACCAAGCTCCTCCACTGCTCCTCAACGGCACCTTTTCCACCCGCAACACTTGGTTCCCGATTCCACCACCACTCTTGTTCCAATCTCAGACTCAGTCATTGCCATGGCAAGGTATGCTGTCACAACTGCTTCCTCTGAAAGCAAATACACATTTGTTTTCGAACTGAGTTCACCGTTGCCCCGTTTCTTCTTCGTTGAATAATTCAACTGAAGGAGAACCTGAGGAAATGGACGAAGCCCTATTCGGGGGCTATGACGGAATTGAGGCAGACACCAGCTAAGAGGACGCGAAGAACAGTGTCGATTTGCTGGTTACATTCTTACGGAGCTTGTTTAGGAAGGTCTCTAAGCGAGCCAAGAGGGCTTCGCGATCCATTTTACCTCAGCTTGTAATTTTACATTCTTAAGGAGAGCCTATGGAAATGTCGATTCTAAACGGACTAATCATCAGTTTAGGGTATCATCAGTTACTATTCAGCTTTTGAAGGGTTCATTTTCTGAACTGCTTAATTATGGATGTATTTAGTATCCGGATACTTTATTCAACATAGCGTCACAAACAAACTCCAATGTTGAAACTGCCGCACAAAATAAGTAAGCGATATGTAATCAGGAGAGGCAGCCTTCTTTTACAAGAACAATACCTTGTAGGTTGGAGCTGAATATTGCCTTATATTCCCCCATGCCTCATATTCAGTGAATAATAAATATTACAACACGGCAGTAAATGGACATGCTAGTAGCAGTATATATTAACTTCAGCAGGCCTGTAAAAGACAGCGTTACCATTCGCCCTGTCCATTTTCTTCTCGGGCTTTGAGTATCTGTCTTAAGCAGAGGAAGGAAACACTGCATCTTTATGTATTTATTACCAGATTCAAGGATTTATGGAATCATGTTGTTCTTTCAAATCCGCCGCCCACCTGCATGTGTAACCACTCCGGTGACGAACCCCGGGTGAACTGATCTCGCGGGGCTTGAGAACCAATTACCATGTCAACTGCTTGTTGACCAAACTGTATCCAAGTACAAGTTTCAGAAGAATCAAATTTTGCACTATTCATTCATGATAAATTTAACTTCACATATCATTCAAATCCTCAACTTCCCAAGGAAGGTTCCCATACAAAGATATCATATAGTAATTCAATATAAATTCAATATGCATGCGTGATATGAATATTACTCTTGAAGCTTAGGGTTCCTGATATGAATATTGTCTATAAAAGGAAGTTTGACTCTTCTTTAAATCAGTACAGAATAACAAAAGGAACAAGCACTAATGGCCTATCGGGATTCAATATTTAAGACAAACCAATTAAAACCAGTTTTCGACTCATCAATTTATTTAAGTTTCGTAAATATTCAATGCATAGTCCAAAGACGTCGTAGACAACTTACATCTTTAGGAGGAAAAATTTCAATGCCACCTGGGTTCACACTTGAATTTACGGCTTCAAGCTTCATTGACAAGAACTGTGTCATCCAGTTAAATTACAAGGCTCAATTTCAATCGATAAATAAGTGTTGGAAAAAAAATCATAATTAGCGGGACAAGAAACCAAAGAAGTCAAAACGGGGTTATACCTCAACTTGGCGCTCTAGCGACTGAATGTAATTTATTATCTCATCGAGGACCAACGCTTTCCCAATAACCTGAATCGAGAAAATCATTTAATTTAAAATTTCAAAGGAAGTTGGTACACAACAACAACCGTGACGAATGATTTTCAGATGTCTTATCAATAACCTAGACCCTACAGATACAAACACCTGTTTCTCCAGTTCACGTTAACCCAGATCAGAAAAGAACTCATCAAGTACTAAGCCATACCTTGTTACAACCAGGAACTAACTCCTGAAGAATTTTCATCCTCTCACTTATCTTTTCCCTCCTCGCCTGTTCCAATCAGAATGCCTAGCAAGTTAGTCTACCGCTCCATAAACAACCAATCACTTTATCACAAATATGTAACAGAAGGTTATAAAACTAGAGTATAATTTTTCATTTACTTCTTTTAAGATCAACACTAAATAAAAAAAAAAAAATCGGAACAATAACGCAATTCAGTAGCAGAGGTAAATTACTCTTTCCGCTAGACTGTGACTATCAGTAGCTTGACCCCTTCTCGCCCGTACATGGATGTAAGCCGGCTTAGGAGGCTCCGAAGCTGGCTGAGTACTTTGCTCCGCTGGCTTTTCTGAACTGGTTTCTGTTTCAGCTTTAGTTTCAGGGCTCTCATTCCTATTCCTAGATACTTTAAGCCGTTTTCCATCACCATCATTCTGCTCAACTCAAATTCAGAATTGGTAAATGGATGGATTCTAAAAATATAACTTCAGATTTATTTTCTGTGTTATAATTTTTCGTACCGTCAACTTTTTTGCCAAATAAAACAGCGCTTAATCTCACTTAATTGGATTAACTTTCCAATGGTTTTGAGACATACACATATACTAGATCATTGAGCATACGAACGAGTGATTACCACGCCATTGCTATTGCCAATGCCACCGTTGCTCGTGGTGGAGACGCCTTTCACCGATTCATCCTCGGAATCGCGCTTCTTCCTATTGACCCCGTTCGCTCCCTGGTCCGAACAGCTCGGGTCAATACCCGGGCCATTCGGGTTCGAACCCGATGTAAACTCGCCAAACAGCCCCAAATTTTGTCCGAACTGCGGCCTCCTCAAGGCCAACCCTCCTCCAGACTCCCCGAGACCCGCACCGCCGTTCATGGGGAACTGCCAGATCTCGGCCAAGTTATACGATGCCGTATTGGCGTTCCCGTTCGCAAACGAACCCTCGTTCATCATATTGATAGCCGCCGGATCCCTGCCAACACCGCCAATGAACTTTCACTCAAACAGTCAACATCCACCCCCCATCGCTGGGCGAATAACTTCAAGAGTAAGTGTGCTATTCGAGAAGCTTCAGAACAACGAAAAGGTTGCAATTAGGCAAAGAGAAAGAGAGAAGAGAAGCGGCAACTTGCAAGTTCGTCTTCGCGTTTGATCTCCATGGACAGTGCAGGCTGATGCGCCCCGTGTTAATATTTATATTCCATTCATCCCTGGCACTGTTTCAGAGACAGAGACCTCGAGAGTAGCGAACCAAGTCACTTCCAGTGAGGTCTTTCTCCCAGGGTCCAGCATTTCATGATTTCTCACTCTATAAATCGTGTTTATTATCTCTCTCATCAGGCCGACTCCCCCGATTCTCGCCGTCCGATCTTTCAACAGCATCGCTCGAGAAGAAAATTCCAACGGCTGATTGCCTACCCAGTCATCTTTGATAAAATTACAAACAAATCCCAAACAACACAATTTATTAATCTAACACCCCTGAGATTTTAAAATAAATAAGAGGTCCTGTCAAGCCTGAAAATAATATATTCTAAACAAGAAACTACGTCATTGTTCCTGTTTTTAATTGACAAACCCATGTGAATTAATAAGTCAATAAGAAGTTGTTGACAAGTCCAAAAGCATTAATTAACAACTGAATTTATAGAATAATATAAATTTTATATAAAATCAAATTATAATAAAAAGAGTATTACATAACAATATTTATGTTAAAATCATGTGTCACCAAAACATGTTCATTAATATTAGACGAAAGGATGAATTTATCTTATAATTTTGTTGGGAACATCCATTTACAAACTTGTGGATATTTATTAACAAGTCAATGAGAACTTATTGACAAATCAGGAAGTGTTGGTTAATAGTTAAATTTATGAAATAATATAACTTTCATATAAGATAAAATTAGAAAAATTCTTATACTCTTTTGTTATAATTTGATCTTATATGGATGTTATATTATCTTATAAATTTAGTTGTTAACTAATACTTCTTTACTTGTTAATAGCTTTCCATGGACCTGTTAATCAGTACTCCTAAGCTTGTTAATGGGTGTCCGTAATGAAATTATGACATAAACCTATCATTTTGTCTAATATTAGCGTGGATGCCTTGGCCACGTCTAATTTCAGCTTAAAGATTATTATATAATACTCTTTTGTAATAATTTGATCTTATGTGAAAGTTATATTACTCTATTAATTTAGTTACCAACTATACCCTTGATTTGTCAATAGCTTTTCATTGACTTATTAATTTACCCCCATGAGCTTGTCAATCAGGATAAGGATAACAATATAATTTCTTATTTAAAATATATTATTCTCAGGTCTTATAGGACCTTCTATTTATTTTAAGATTTCAAAGAACATTAAATTAATAAATTCTGCCAAATGGGATCTGTGTGTAATTTTCCCATCATCTTTTGGGCCTAATACAATTGTCTCACATGATTAAGACTTTTCATGATAAAATTAAAAAAATTATAGTATACAGTTCAATTTAAATATAAGACTAAAATAATAGAACAAATTAAAAAGTGTGTGGTAAATTTTATAAAATTTAAAAAGGTAAAAGTAGAAATGAGTATCAATTTTATAAATTTTTTGCCTCGATCAATTTTTTAAATTTTAAAAGAAGTTATGATAAAAGGGGGCAAAAACAGGGAAAAGAAAAGCAAAGCAAAAAATGACAGGTCATTTTGAGAGTTTTAGCTAACCAAAGTACGAATACGGCGTACAAAGTGTTTAGGGGGAAAGAGAAAGCAGCACGGCTTCATTGATTATCCTATGATTTAGGGGAAAAGCTATGGGAAAATTAATGATGGTTTCAATGATGATTAGGGGGAGACTTGATCATCCAAGAAAAGGGGAGACTTAAGAGGTGGTTTGTGGGAAAGCATTGGGGAAAACGATGGTTAAGAATTTGATGATAAGCGGTAGTCAATTCGAGATTGGAATTTTAGGTATAAATGAGGCCCACCGCCCAAACGGTCCCTTACGGTGAGATTTATGTGTTTTCAAATTTTTTTGGGTCAGAAGAAATTCGTATTATTGATTAGACCAGAGCTTCCGGAAGTTTAATCACAACTAAAAATAATAAGTAAAAATCCATGGACCAACCGCGGAACACAACCAAAAAAATACTCCTCTTATCCTTAATACTCCTCCGGTTCTAAATATAAGACTATTATACCAATGTGTATAAGGGCCTTATATTTAGGACCGGAGGAGTATAAGATTTAATTATTGAATTGATCTTAATTATAAATATAAGACTTATTTATCACATTTATTAACTTTTTTTAAATTATCTCTTTTGATATTCTCTTAATCATAATCAAGTAGGATATGGATGGATGATATTAAAAAAGATAATTATAGTATTCTAAGAAAAACATGTCATATTTTTTCTAATTAACTAACTTATTTAACTTTTTTAATCTAATCAAATTAGTCTTATATTAAGTATAGGAGTATAGAAAAACCAAAACAACTAAACAAAAGAAATTCTGCTTCGAGCTTTGCGCCTTCAGACTGCAGTGACCCAGTTTCTGTGAAGAGAATTCCACCATGAAAGTGGCTCACCATGTTTTATTAATTAAGTTAATTACACAAAATTATCCAGTTTTAAGTTACCCATAAATAATTTTCTGATGTCTAAATTCAGTGGAAACCTCTTACTCAGATCCTTGTTTGATAGAGCAACATGATATACATATATATATATATATATCATTAATAATCAAATATCTTATTGAAGTCCTTTACCAAGAAAAATCTTATTAAAGTCAATTTTATGTATAAATAATCTATTTATAGTTTGAGTTTTATGTGGGTAACATGTAACTCTATAGAGCTCAGATGCGTTTAAGACAAATAGTCTAATTATATGCAATTTAATCCGGAAAATAACAGAATAAATTATACAAATCTTATCTTGTTGCATCAATCGATTTGGTCTTTTTTTAATTCCTTGACACTGATCCTTCTTCTACTCTACATGTCTTTGGCATTATATTACGAGGTCCAGTTTGATGATAGATATCAATAATTTCCTTTGTTTTTTTTTGGACAATTGTGAAGCAAAGTTTAAAACTAAATTGAAAACAAGTTAGACCAGTTGTTAGCATCAAACATTTAATCGGCATAACAGTCGTTCCAAGCGAGATCAAATGTTTAAATCTAGTAAATGGGAAAAAAGATATGAATTACTTAATAATATCTGAATATGACTTGTTTTGTTAATTAAAAGGTAAACATGAACATGGTATAGGGTTAGAAGTACGATTGAACGCGTAATATTTTACTTGTATAAAATATCTCATGCCAGTAAACTTGAATATCTTTAATTTTATCTTAAAATTTAATAATTTTTTTAATTTTACTCTAATTTAATACATATATTTTTAATTAAATAAAACTCTAAATAGTAATAAATTAGAAGTAAAATTCTAGAGTACAATAAGTTTAACGAAGCAACTTATATTGAAGGAAAAATAATATTGCTCCCAACGCTAAATATAAAAATTTATATTGCAAAAACTAGATCTTATATTTATAAATGAGAGTAGAATTATTTGCTTGAATATTTTGAATTTTTATCCTTCCTCGTTGATTTTCTTTCTTTTCCTTCTCACACCACAAAGTTGTATACTGCAGAACGAAAAATATTATAAAAAAAAAAGCATCGAATACGAATAACAAATTTAAAGCCTTCACTCCTGAGATTGTCGCCACGTTTTTCTCAAATTTCCCTTTTGTTAAAAAAAGAATCTTAGCTCCTCCCTTATGTCACTTCTAGCTAATTCTCCCTTTTTCTCCCCCGCTAATTCGGTAATTCCATCCTAACATTATTTTATTCCATCCTTTTTTTTAACATGAAGTATTTAGAATATCGTAGATGGCAAAAAAAAGAATTGGAATATTGTATTTAATAAACCAATTATGCACGCAGCATCATAAATTTGACCCAAAAATATATGCACCATAGAAAACTATCAATTATCAATAATCAAAACCACTTGATTTTTTCATCATACTGCTAGATTATGAGATCATTTTCGGCATCAAGTTGTAATACAAAATGGTGATGGGATTTAAAAAAAAAAAAAGAGCGATAAAAAAGAAAACGATATAACAAACACATGCCGGACAATGAAAAAGACTTTGACCAAAAAAAAGAAAAGCAACGAAAATGACTAACCATCTTCTTCAGTCAGCATCCCTGGCTAACCACCCCCCCCCAAAAAAAAAACTCAATGCTTAAGACACATTTCCATTTTTTATTTTTTTTAAATCCAGTATCTAAAAAATCATGATCAAATATTTAAATTTCAAAATTATTTACATAATTTCAATAATATCAGAAGTTTAATTCTCAAATATTCAATATTTCTTTTTGTCACGTGTCCTTCTCCTCATCCAAGAGTACCGAATAATCGCATATAGTTCCTGTTTTGCTCAAAAAAAAAAATATCGCATATAGTTCCGGATAACGAGCGCGCCTCTTTATTGCGAGGTAATTTTTGCGGCTTCGCTTTTTTCATCGACCAAGCTCCTTCTTTTATTATTGAGAAAATTACACAGAGATCTCACAGAAAATAATTAATTTTTAAAAAGTCCTTCAAAATCCTCAAATACCTTCTAAGTCTCCAGGGACTTCAAAGTAAAAAATTAAAATTGTGAAATTACCTACTTACCATTACTGATTGAAAAAGTTGTAATTGACTACTGTGTAGGTTGTGACTGTATGCTGTGCATGTTGTCATTTGGTTGAGTATGGGTTGTAATTAGCTTTTGTGCATATTGTGAATAATTCAAATATAGGTTGTAATTAGCTGTTGTATAGGTTATAACTGTAACTATACATGTTGTCATTCGATGAGAGCAAGTACGTAATTTTACAATTTCAACTTTTTACTCTAAGGTCCCTGAGAACTTAGAAAGCATTTGGGGATTTCGAGAGACTTTTTCAGAATAAATTGTCTTACATGGGATTTGTGTGTAATTTTTCTTTTATTATTTACTTATCTTGTATTTTTATTAATTAATTTATTTATACCCCTATCGACTCCAGAACAAATACTATATTTAATCCTTACTATAAAACTCATTTAATTAATTTAAAAAGATTTTAAAAAATTACTAAATTATTTTAAGTATTTATAGTTATCATTTTTCTTTATTGATTTGACTCACTTATAAATTAATATATGTTAGATAGACTATATAACATATGATATAATTAAGTAATATAATAATTTTATTAATCTTTTTAAATTAATTAACTAGGTTTTTAAGTAAAACCGGAGCTAGTAACTACGAAGTAATATTAGAAGTGAACTTGTATAATTTCAAAATCTGGAAACTTGCATCATGACGACGACGACAAGGACCACGATTTATTAGAGCGAGGGGAGGATATGCATTGAGGGCGGTGGAGGTTAGAGGGTGACCTAATTTGGCGCGCAGAGTTAAAGCGAAAGAAACAGTTGCCAGACTGACAATGATCAAAGGCTCTCGTTTCCATTTCCCTTATCAAATATGGCTAGGCATATATAATCCCCACAAAGCCACCTGCCTCCTTTCCTTTTTTAATTTCCATAACTGTCTCCATTATTATTCCTCCTCTATGTTTCATCACGTCCTTTATTCCCCATACCCACTTACTTTCTCGCTTAATTCCTCTCAAACAAAACACACACACACACACACGTATTCTTTTCAAGGAGACTTCAGAAATAAAAAGGAGGGAATTTCGCTTATATGGGACTTGCCTCTCTCGTTTTAACTTACTCATGTGCTCTTAAATTATACTACATCCGATTTTTAATATAAGATCTCATTTGACTTTTCTTTTGGTTCTAATTATAAGATTTCAATTCATTTTGTCTCTCATATTTATATATATATTTTTAAGATAGTTATTCTAATAATAGTAGTTCTAACCAATACACTTGATTAGCGAGGATATTTTAAAAAAGACAACACCTATTTATTACAAATAATTAAATTAACATATTTATTTAATCTCCTCAAATTAGTCAATTAGCTTTTATATTTAGGAGATAGTACTATAAAATAGATTTTACATTTAGGGCGGGAAGAATTATTACATGCAAAAAAAAAAAGATAGTTTATTGATGTATTGAAGAAAAAATGATGTAAAATCATTCCAAGTGATTCAGACATCTATAAGAAAAAATTATTAAATGTGCGGGTCAGAAAGAAGAGGAAGATAAGAAATCAAAACACTCAATTAAATGATTGAAGGCAAGAAGGCATTTTCAAAAGAAAGATGATGATGAGCTGAACTATCATATTGAATGACAATGGGCAAAATTTGCTTAGCATTTGTCCCCCGGCCCCCTCCGTTCTCCAAGTTTTCACTCCTCCGCTTGAAAGCTCCATCCCGCACCCGCCCTTTTCTGGGAGTGTTTATAAAATATAGAAGTTAGATAAGTAATTTACTTGGATTTTAAGTACTTTTATAATCTTAAATATAAAACTTAATTAATTAATTTAAATAAATTAAAGATATTAGTTGAACTAGTTAATATGATATGTTTTTTTATAAAATACCAAAAGCATCTTTCTCAATTCTCTCCCCCCCTTCTATTTGACTATTGTTGGAGGAATATTAATAAAGTTAATTTGAAAAAAATTGTTAAAATGTGAAATAGGTATTATATATAAGATCAAATCAACTTCTTAATTAGCTCATATATATGAGATTTCAATTCACTTTATCTCTTAAATTTATATTTTTTTGAATAAAATACTCCTATTGGTTGCACTCGGTAAGAGAGTTTTTATGAAAGGATAGTTACAGTTTTAATGGTATTAGAGAAAAACGAATATATATTTATCATAAATAACTAATTTAATTAATTGTTTTAATATCTGCAAATTCATCATTTAGCTTTTAAGTTCTGGAGTGAGTATAATGATGATATTGCCTAATTAAAAATCGTGTTTTTAATTTTGATTTTTTCCACATGAAATAATGTATGGCTTTTAGTTAAATTTAAATATAATGACAACATATTTTAAAAAATTGATAAAGCGAACATTTGAGTTTGTAAAAGTTGATATATTGACATGCAATTTCGTACACGAGACGATCCAAGGACAACGATTCGGCCTATCCATATTACTACCGTGTTTCACAATTGTGGAAAGGACGTTCGTTTAACGTGTTTAAGAATCTTATAAGAATTACGTTATTTAAACCATATATCCACGCCAAAATCCGCTCCAAAGCCACCAAAATCTAATAATGCACAGTACACTAGATAACAATAATAACAAATGAAACAGCTTGTATGTATAAGTCAATTATAAATTTGTACTTCTTGGAAACATAATCTCCAGCCTCCTTTGCTTAATATAAAAGCTAATTTGGCAACAAATTAATTTTAAATAGGAGATTTCAATTCATTTTGTCTCTTATATTTGTCTATTTTTTTAAAGATAGTATTTATATAGTTGTATTTGTTAAAAGTTTTATCAAATGGTAGTTTTAATAATATACATGATTAGTAAAGGTATTTTAAGGAAAAAACTCTTATTTATTATAGATAACCAACTTGTAACTTTCTTAATCTACTCTAACTAGTTAAATGGCTCTTATACTACTTGTTGTCTTTAATATAAGAGCTGGTTGACTAATTTGAGTAAATTAAAAAAATTAGTTAAATTAGTTATTTGTAATAAATAGATAGTATTTTTCTTAAAATATTTTCACTAATCAAATATATTAACTACAACTACTAGTATTATAAGGACTATCTTAAAAAAATAGATAAATACTCCTCCGGTCCTAATTATAAGACCCAATTGACTTATTTGAGGAGATTAAGGAAGTAAGTTAAGTTGGTTATTTATAATAAATAAGTGTTGTCATTCCTAAAATATCCTTGCTAATTAAGTATATTGGCTAAAACTATCATTATTAGAAGGATTATCTTGGAAAAAAATGCATAAATATAAGAGACAAAATGGATTGGGTCTTATAATTAGGACCAAATAAAAAGTCAAATTGGGTCTTATAATAAGGACCGGAGGAGTATAAAAAATAAAATGAACTAGAGTATTATATTTAAAACCAAAATAAAAATTAAATGAGCTATTATATTAAACTTCGGAGGTAGTATTTTATAAAGACAGCTACATTTCATATACTCCTCCGATCCTAAATATAAAATTTTTATACTAGTATGTACAAGGGTTTTATATTTAGGACAAGAAGAGTATGTTTCCACAAGAGAGTTTCCAAAAAGAAAAGGGCTATACTGCAGGAAAAACCCAAAATGTAACGACGTCGTTTCATGTTCCGGCCCAAAGTACCCGATCCCGAGTGTTTTTTGGGCCTAAACCCGATGCGGAGTTTGACCTGTTGGTCTTGGCGCGTTTACGCTGCAAATGAAAATCGCGAAGTAACGAGCTGAGGGGAATTCGGGGGAATGGTAATGGAATTGCTCAAATTGTCCAAGTTCAAGCTCCAACTTCGAGCTCTTGTCACTGAAGTTCGGGAGCTCAGAGTAAAAATTTCTTTGCCCGCTATTTTCTGTGTTCTAAGCGCAGTAGATCGGTAATAACTTGATTTTTTCAGGAAGGGAACGCACAACGGCCAGGAAAGGAACGCACAACGGCCGAACAACACCAACACGGAATTGAGGTTTTCATTTCGATATGATTGGTTATTTTTGGCCGTTTTTTATTTTCTGTTGGTCTGATTGTGACATTGAGAGTAAAAACAGAAGCATAAACAAAGCGAGGAAGAGCATAACAGAAAAATACAGGACCTGCAAGCCGAGTTAGCTTCAGTCAAAGAAGAGTGCCAGAAACTCGAAAG
Source organism: Neltuma alba (assembly GCF_004799145.2). Lineage (NCBI taxonomy): Eukaryota > Viridiplantae > Streptophyta > Magnoliopsida > Fabales > Fabaceae > Neltuma > Neltuma alba. The sequence goes on along the minus strand of NW_021634245.1, from coordinate 68,853 downwards.
GAGGGTGCGTTTTTCCCATTTTGTTTTCAATCAAAAATTCCAATTAACGTGATTGTTCGCTGGAGTTATATTCTATCAGCTGCTACTTGCTAATGCGGAGTTTTAAAATGTAACATTATAACTGCAGGTGAATTATCTTCAGAACGACAATGCTTTGCTTGAAATCCAGCAAAAAGAGTTGAAGGATACCATACAAAGCCTACTTTTGTCCAGGGAAAATTTCATGCATGCTTACGAGGTTCGTATATGGTAATTTTTCAAACACGAACGGGATTAATTTTGTTGCTGGTATCTGATTTTATTTTTTAATGTCATGCCCGATACCATTTCCCTGTTCTTTGTTAAATAATGATACTATTAAGCGTTAGTATTCCACAATGAAGGCTAACACTTAAGCAACAGCAACAAAAATGACTGTCGTAATGAATTGCATGCTACCAGGGGGGAAGCTTAATTGCACAATTGGTTTTCTCAATTTAGTTATTTTTCTACTCTGCTGTTGTGCAGGAAACCACTTCTGAAATGCGACGTTCAATTGAAACCAAAGATAGAAAGCTCAACGTTCTTTCTGAGAAGATAAACGCCCACCTCTTGTTATTCAATTCAATAGAGAAGGAGGTGTTTTCTATCAAGCAAATTGTTGATAACGTCCACAGCCTTGTCAATGAAAAAGAGAAAATAGGCAAGTGGCTTTCCAAACTCTTATTCAGAAGCCTTCTCATTTAAGGGCACTCAGACAAATTATAGTTTCACTGCCTATTGACATTTTTATGTTTCCTGCATTTAGTGGCTGAGTTGAGAAACAAAATGGATCAAATCTCCACATTTGAAAAAGCATTTGTAGGTAATTTAAATTTTTACCCACCCGTCTTAATATGTGGAATGTTGAGTGTGTTATACATAATAGTTGTTTATTAAGACAAGAAAAGAAAATAATTGTTTATGCATATTGAATTAATAAAACTAACATATATAGTGTCCAATCATACCTTGAATAGGACTGCTTCGAATAGGAGGACACCTGTGCGCAATTCAAAAAGAAAACTAGCAGATACATTAGCTGTTTTTTATTAGCTGAAAATTGAATTTTCCCAGAGAATATCACCGACTCGAGAAATAAACTGGAAAAGATTGAAGATGAGTTGAGAAGAAAGGATAAATTCATCTCAGAGTTAGAAGCAAAGCTAGATGCAGAAAAACTCAGCAACAATAGCCCACCTCAAATTGAAGATATATCCTTACCAGCAAGGAATGACAATCGGAACCAAACACCAGAAAAATAATATGCACTTTTGTCCGCGTATTTTAAAGTTTTGTCTTAACAAGCCTCACCTTCAGAAAACTTTATCAGTAAAGGACGTGATGATACAGAACTTAATTTCAGATAAAGAGGTTCCGCATTCAGTTTTCTCAATATATATTTTGAAGTTGTCAATCCTGGAGATTTTCCCTACTTCTCTGAACATACTTTGTTCACAGGCATTGCAGTATGAAGTTGGAAGTTTAAGATTCGTCCTACAGAAGATTAACGCCACTGTCAGAAATATGAATGAGGAGGTAATATAATTCAAAGTTACTTTGGTACAAAATTTTGATTGTTCAGATTCGTTTCTCATTAGGATTTCATGAAGCATTTCAAGTTGCGCATTTAATTATTATGCCCTTAAATTACGTCTATTTAGAGTATTTTACAAATGTGTCCTGAGGACAATTGTGTTCCGGGAAATTATGGCGCTGGAAATAAATCTTTATCCCTACTCAATTTTTGGACCTAGCACTTAGAGAAAAATGTATACTCAAACAAGTAGCTGTTATGGCCCTAAAAGGAAAATGTAGTTGTAAAATTCTTCTTGTGCTTTATAGAGTGACATAGTGTCCTTGGCTGCATAGTTACCAGATAAGTATTTTGATTTTACTATAAAGTTGTTACTTCATTCCCTCTAGATATCGTTACTTCCAATGAGTTCTTAAGCACAATGCTTATTTCTACGCTAGGACAAAAGTTTATTCTGTTCAATATTGCAACATAATGAAGCGTCTGGAATGGATATTGAGGTTGAAGAAAACAGGTAAAGACAATTTTTGGCTCGTAACAGCTAATTTATTTTGAGTTTGCATTTTAAGCTTTAGATTCAAATTTACTCGCAAGGCCTATAAGCCTGCGTGGCCAAAATTTGGACCCACCGTATCATGTACTGAAATTTCAGTCTAATATGAACAAGCGGGGCATGGTTTTCATTGGTATATCCTGTACATAGCTTGCGTTATTTTGAGGGCGTCAATGGACCTGGAACTTAGATCCGATTCCAGTCTTCACAATGAGCAAATGCATCTTCCTTATATGCTTTACCTGTCTTTTAGCTTTGATATATTGTAAATAATTTGTAGAAAATAAATATTTGGAATATTGATGTATACTTATAAATAACAATTCACGTCATAAATTAGTTTAATATGTCCAGAGTTATTGATTATTAAGAGACAATTCATTGGTCATTGTGTGAGAATTGACGTATAGTTTGCGCAAGAAACAAGAGATGACATGGCTCTAAAGCTATGGATAAGTAGAATCAATTGTTACATTCTTCTCACGTGGAAATTCCTTTCCAAGGATGGAAGATGTAGCTCAAGACGAAGAAGAGAATGATCAAGAACCCGTGGAATCACCCTCTTAAATACAGGTTTGATATGTATGTGCTTTTCCTCTCTCAATTCTAGCATAGTCGTCGGAGGTTAACATTTCAAGTTATCTACAGAAATCTATGTGATTTACCATCCATTTGAATGGCAGATGTATGCATAAGAAACACTTCCTTACTTCCTTTGAACTATGGCGGTCAGAGTACATAATTTATCCTTCAAAGTGAAATATTCAATTCTTCTGGGGTTGCATTTTTTGCGTTTGGCTGGTTCAGCTTCAGATATACTGAATTGACATTTGTCAGCAAATTTTTGTTATTTTAGCTATTTATGTGAGATTCGTCAAATATTCTTCCTAGTATGATTTTAAAAATGTATTCAAGATTGTCAATTGATTTTGATGTCAGATCAGTTGACCAGAGCGATTGAAGGAAAGAAATTCTTTTCTTGAACAGCATGCAGGTAAATGAGATGCCAAAAGTTCCTTGAATAATTTAACGGGAATGCAAAAAATGTTGAGGCTGAAGTTCAACTCTTTGCAAAAAGGAAATAAGTTGGCCTTTGCGAAAACAAAAAAGAAAGTTAGCCGCAGAATTGAAATATTGCATAGCAATCCAAGTTTTGTTTGGACACACTTGACTGGGGGAGCCGTCTGAGATTTAAGATCTATGTTTGAAATCTCTTGCAAATACTGCCAATTGCTTCCAAAGAATAGAAAACCCATACAAGTACGTGAAGTCTACCCACGTGATTCATCAGACCCCGCAAAATAAAGCATGATCCCATCCCCCAATTTGATTAGTTTCTGGAAAGTTTGACAAATTTGCTGCGCTGGAGGTGATTTATGCCATAAATTTTTAAATATCTGTATACTCCCTCTGCTCCCATTTATAAACTACTTTTAATATTTTATTGGAACCAAGACAATTTTTTAAATCAAGGAAATCACTAAACATTTAAGAAGTTTTCTAACTTGCCCTTATTGAAAGATATAATTTGATTTTGAATATATGGTCTGTTTCTCTTGTTTCTTATATTAACTATTTTTTATAATCTTCTATTTATTGTGGCACACTGGCACTTTTATTTTTCTATATCAACTTCGTAGATGTAAGAGGAGAAAATTGTAATAAATAATTAATGTGCTATTTAATGGAAAGGAGTACAATACTTCTTTTTAGATGTTACTGCTCTTAGACGTTGAAGAGGAGCATTAGCTAGGTTTTCCTTTTAGTTCTTTTTATTTTTTTTTTTATAGCCTTTGGTTTTTGTTGGGAAATGCAGGTTCTTCGTTCCCGTCTGTATTCAAAAAAAGAATTTATTACTATAATCCTAAATATAAAATCTATTTTATAATATAAATTATCCTATAAAATAAGTCTTATATTTAAAACCAGAGTATTTTTTTTTTTACATGTTATCAAACTAAATTTGTATCTTGAACGAAGTGAGTTGAGGGGGAAGAAGAGAAAAGAGTGGATCAGAGGAGTAGGAGGGAGGGAGGGAGTGATAAATGATTTTATAGGTGTGTAAAAAATATGTTTAATTTGATAGTATATATTCTTCTAGTTCTATTTATATGATAGAGAGAGAGAATAAATTTTTTTTTATCATATTTACAAGGTAGAAAGAAATTTTTCAAATGAATATACAATTCTACTTATCATTTATTATTGTATTGACTTTATTCTTATATGATATAATGTATATTAAATAGGGATAAGGTTAAAAAGTTATTAAACTTTAAAGTAGAGTTAATAAAATTTAATATTTTTCTTAATTTATATAAAATATATTGAAAACAAAAATGACTTACTAAATAGGATTGGATAAGTATATCTGTGGGGAATCTAAAGAAAATCATAGATGGAGAGAAAATTTAAAGCCCTATATGGGGTGATCAAGATGGTTGTCTGGTTGACCGCTTTGAGCACTGCAATTAAAGAGGACAGCAAAGCGTGGAGTTAAATAAATGAAAGTGAGGTGGCCACATTCAAAGGAAAACTTTGGGTATAGTGAAGAGGAAAGCAATGATGAGTCTTCCCAGACTTCCTATTAATCAAATGATGAGTTTTGAATTTGGTTTTGGACTTCAGAATTTAATGCTGGTCAGAACCTTACCAAAAAATAAAACGTCCCCCTCCGATCTCTCATGGTTATTCTAGTTTGCAGATTCTCCTCTCATCGGCCCATTTATTACTGCTCCCTCCTCCTATTTTTCTATGCCGAATTACTTGTCCGAAAATTTAATTTAATTTTTTTTAATTTTTAGTCCTATAATTACTCTTCTGTTCTTATTTATAAGTTATTTTTAACATGTTTCACATAGATAAAAAAAACCTTAAATTTTATTGATTCTCATTTAAAATTCAACAACTTTCTAACTTTATCTCTATTTAATATATATTGTACTTCATGCAAACAAAATCAACATAATAATAAATGAAGGGTAAAATTATATATCTATGTAAAAAAATTCTTTCAGTGTCCTATAAATAGGACCAAAAAATATCTTTTCTCTTTGCCCTATAAATAGAATTAGAGGAGTATATGTTATTCTTATCTCTTTTTTCAATTAATTTTTTATAAGATAATACTTACATCAAGTTTCTTATATTTATTATATCAAATTCTTCAATCATACATGATTATGTGTCCTATTTTTAAATATTATTTAATACTTATTCGGTCCTAAATATAAGACCCACTTTGTAGTGTAATTTACACTACAAAATGAGTTTTATATTTAACACCAGAGGAGTAATATTTAATTATAAATTCACATGAAACAAAAAATGACACGATCATGTATTATCGGAGAACTTGACATAATAAATATAATGAATTTCACCTAATTAAGCGTTTTCCTTTTTTATATGTTTTTCTATTCATTTTTCCTCTCCCATTCGTCCTCTCTCTAGCTATGAACAATAGTATATTTAGAAAAATCACCTTTTTACATTAAAAATTATTTGTAATAGTTATATGTATAATAGGGGGAGTTATTTTTCCCCCCCAATTTCATTCATTCTTCCCTTTTCATATCACAAGACGTGGGGCTCCTTAAATGGGCATCAGTTGCCTAACTTTACCAAAGTAGATTGATATAGAAGTTTGAAGGAAGCCACACTTTCTCCCAAAGACAGCGTTGTGTTGTGACTTGTGCGCTGTGAATGTCAAAACACGCAATCTTTGAGCTCCACTGAATGAAACAAAAGAAAATATTTTTTTAAAGTTTAATAAAAGAATTATGATAAAATCTTAAGAAATAAATATATTAACCAAAAAATTTTGTAACAACAACTGAGTAGTTTGTAATAATTAGTTCCAGTATAAAAAATGATAATAAATTCTAATTCCTTATTTGTTATTAAAACTTTTTTTATCATCATATTTTTCTTGAAACCTCGCAGTGATTCTCCTAAATTTAATTTAATTATAACTGGGTTTTAAAGAATTTCCATAAAATAACTTATAAATATTAATTCATATAAGTGTAAATATGAAAGTGTCGATTACATGATAATACAAGACCTAAATATCTGGTTTACAACTGAGATTTATATGTTTGCCATTATCTTTGTTTTTTTTTTTTGCCAGCAGCTATTATCTTTACTTATACTTACAGCGTCTATTTTAACAATTTTTTATCTAGTTGTTATCTGGTCTTTCAAGATCTAACTGTCACACGGTAAAAGAAATTGGGAGAATCACAATTAAGTCTTAAATAAGGAACAAAATTATTTTCTTGGTCGTATTCACATGTGAAATTTCTGCATTTACATGTAGCTAAGGCCTATGGATAATTAAATATTTTCATTCGTGATCCCACAAGCACAACGCTGCTGTAGAGGAAAAATGATTTGGGCCTGGTCCGGTTTATTAAATAAAATATCAGAAGTTCTATTTTAAATATATTTTAAAAATGCTCTTCCGACAACATAGAGATTAGTTACTTTTTTTTCCCCCTACGTATAACTATTCTCCTATTGAAGTTAATTATATTCAAAACAATGTCGAGTATTAAATATGGATATTTCTGTAAATAGAGATTCGAACCTTAATTCATCTTTTTTAGGAACTAACTCTTTTCACTATATTCAATTCTAGCGGATGTAAAGATTAGTTATGTAGTTGAATAGGAAGTGGACAAAATGATTTGTTTAAAGCTTGCATCCAAAAATCAGGGTGAAGTTTAGGATAATAAAGAACCTATGTGATTTGTCTTGATGCTAATCAAATTTATTCCCACAACATCATGATTCAGTTACCAACTAATATAAATACAATAATGGATTTGGCTTTCTTTTGTTTGATTAGTTGGCAGGGGCAAGATTTTGCTTTATGGATTGGTTTTAATGATTGTGCAATGGACTTTAGTTTCTTTCCCCATAAAAGATTTGCGTATATTTCATTGCACATCTTTAATGGGTCCCAGCCAATGATATCTTTGAAAAACTCCTAACGCGCTTCATTGGTAACTAAGATAAGGTTTAAAACCTATTAACTTTATCTATGAACTAGCTAATATTTCAGGTTGTCGACTTTCTGTTACTACCTTCTGTCCGAATTATGAGAATTAGTTGATTAATTTGAAAAGATTAAGAAAATAAGTTAAGTTAGTTATTTATAATAAATAAATATTGTCTTTCCTAAAATATTCTTGTTAATCAAGGGTGTTGGTTAGAACTATTATTATTAGAAGGACAATGTTAGAAAAAAATACATAAATACTACCTCTGGTCCTAATTATAAGAGTTAGCTGACTAATTTGAGAAGATTAAGAAAAAAAGTTAAGCTAGTTATCTGTAATAAATAAGTGTTGTTTTTCTTAAAATATTTTCACTAATCAAGTATATTAGCTAGAACTATCATTGTTAGAAGGACTATCTTGAAAAAAATGTATAAATATTAGAGACAAAGTGGATTGAGATTTTATATTTAGGATTAAAATAAAATCAAACAATATTTTATATTAAGGACCGATGCTACTATTAAATTTAACATTTGAAAAGTCCAAAAGGTATGTTTAGAAAATATAAACCGACACTAGTTAAGCGTAATATGAAAAAATGTAACAAATATCCAATATGATATCTTATAAATAATTAAAAATAAAAAAATCTCTCATCCAAATATATTATAAAAAAGATAATACTTACATCAAGTTACTTATATCTATTTTGTCAAGTTCACTAATCACATATAACTATGTGTCTTATTTTTTAAATATTAACATTTAACAGCATTTAAGTATAAATCTACATGAAATTAAAAAAAGGACACATCATCATGCATGATTAGAGAATTTGATAAAATGAATATTAAGAAAATTGACCCAAGTTTTTTCCTTATAAAAAAGCAGATACAGTGTTATGGAAAACTAAAGTAGTAACTTATTAGTTATGGACGTGAAAATCATTTAATTGATTTTTTTAATTTTTTTTAAGTTTCATTTTTAAATACTAATATTTTATGAGTTATGTATTTCTTTTTCAAAAATAATTGGAGATCCCCATGCATTAATTTTTGGAACTCCCTGAATTTAAAAATAAGAAAAAGTCAAGATTGTTTCAATTACTTGTCCAAGGAAGTTAGTTTTATAATATTAGTTTTTGGGTCCCTAAAAAATGTACACACACAAACACATATTTAATTTGTTTTGTGAACCACATGCATTGCCTATATCTAATGAGTAATGAGAATACTTATAGCCGAAGAGGTAGCCTCTCTGGACCTTCTTTTATTATTATTGTTGTTGTTGTTATTATTATTGGTGGAGTACATCAAATAATTAACGTTGCTTCCCCCACACAATAATCAGCGCAACAATAAAATCAATTTAATTATAGTTATTATGTCCATTCACTCCCGGTGGTTACTTGTCCATTCAAAATTTGACCACAACCCTTGTATGTTCTGTACTAATCATTTAAGCATTACTGAATTATTTCATCCTTGTCTTTTATCTATTTCACCTCATCCACATTGATAAGAACAAGATAATTTTACGAGAGATTTAACTTTTAAAAAATATACATACATACTTCACCATCGTCTGATGATCAGGGACAAAAATTATGGAAAATCTTGATTTAGTCACTTTCATTGATTTGTCTTGGGACTGTTTCTTCACAGTTCACAGTTCCTGTGCATTGACCAAGTCACGAACTGGTTTGATCTAGGAGAATATATAATAATAATAATAATAATAATAATAATAATAATAATTGTGAAACCAATATTTAAAGATCCAATATATAATTATATGTATAAACTCAGTTTTACCCAGCAAGTGAAAAACAGAAACCAGAGACTGTATTGACATGTTTGGCGCATTTAATATTCTTCCTTGTCTGTGAAGAAGAAGAAGACAGTCAAACCCTCCATAAATTCTGTCTTGTTTACTTGTACTGTTGCCTTCTTCTGGACTGACTTTTTATTCTTCACTGTTTTTACCTCTTCTTCAAATATTCTTCTTATTATCTTAACCACTCATTATTCTTTTCAAACATGTTTTTTATATTCTAAGCATATACGCTTCTAGAGAGCCGAAAAATTACCCTTTTTTTAAAATGAAAGGTCAATTGCGTTTGTATTTGGTAGCTGAGGCAATTAATATATCGAATATGTTTGTGCTTTCAGTATCTGAAATGCGTTAGCTTTGCAAGGTTCTTCTTCTTGTTGTCTCCCAGTTTGATGAATTCAAAAAATAGATTAAATAATCAAACCTCTTTGATGTAAAATATATATATATATATAAATGGATCTTACAAAGTAATTTGTATTTATTTTTAAAATTTATATAAGTACTATCTTCAATTCTTAATATAAGAGCTTGTTTGACTTTTATTTTGGTTCTAATAATAAAACTCTAATTTATTTTTTCCGAAAGCAGTTTTTGTAATAATGATAGTTTTAGCTAATACACCTGATTAGCAAGAATATGTTAGAAAAGACAATACCTATTTATTACAAATAATTAGCTTAACTAGTTTTTTTAATCTACTCAAATTAGTCAACTAGCTCTTATATTAAAGAGTGAAGGTAGTATTTAATAAAAAAGGAATATATTCTTTCGCTATGATTTCTTGTCATCTTATTTATTTCTTTCGTTAAAAATATTTTTATTAATTCTGATACTTTTGCCTTTAATTTTAAACTACTTTCTTACATATTTTCTAATGAAAAGTATTTTAGTCAGGCAAATTTGAATTTACCTAAAAGACATATTCTAAAACCAAGGACAGATGTTTATGTGAGCTTATTAAACAACATTTGGACTCTTTATATAGTAATTTAGTATATTTTCAAAAAGCTTGGATTCGTTTTCGGCCAATGAAAAAGCATGGATTTTTACTTGGCTAGAACAAAAAGCTTGGATTGAAGAATCGAATTTGCTAAAAATAATATGGTTAGAACAAGATTCGTTTATGTGTATGTACATCAATTATCAATTAATTATAGAATGTAACATGAATTATCGATGATTGATGTTGACGGTAGTTTATGATGTTAAAAAACAACCATTTAAAGAGAATATAATGAAGGCCATTTTGTTTATTTAGTTTTTTATATTCTTTACCACTTGCTTCATTTTTTAATTAAAAAACAAATGTGCAAAGTCATTTTCCAACAGGAATCGAAAAGACTTCAGAGAGTTCTGAGCAAAGTATTTCTCAGATTCACAGTTTTGTTTCCCTTGACAGTTTGACCAATCACAGCTTTGCTTTGATGCCAGATGGAAATATACTAATTTACAAATATAACAATAAATAGTTGCATTATTAATTTTTTAATAAAACAAATCAAATATCCAAGGCTTTTGATAAGTGTCTCTTTCTTTTTTGGTTTATCCGTTTAACCCACTTGTAGAGTGTTTAATTTTATTCCCATATTATCTCATATTCGAATAATTTTCGAATTTTTTATGCTAGTTAATATATGCTTCGTTTCTCTTATTCTCGCACTAAAAATTTTGTTTAATTGATGGCCAATATTTGTCTAATTACTCTTTTGGTCTTATGAGGAATTTTCAGCTTGTTTTACACAGATAAAAGAAGATCTTAAACTGTATTGATTCTCAATTAAAATCTAATAACTTTTTAAATTTACCTTTATTTAATATATACACATTTAAAAAAATTAACTATCTACATTATAATTAATGTATAGCAAAATAGTATATTCATACTAAAAATTTAATAAAATGACTTATAAACATGACTAAGAAAAATCTTCTTACTCTACCTTGTAAATAGAAATAGAGGAGCATATCAAAAGAAGATTTTAGTATAAATCCAATGTTCCATATACCGGACAAAATCGACAAACTGAGGAATAATTAAATAAAACATATATTTTAAAATTATGCTTTCCCTTTATTTCATATGTTTGAACTGGGATTCCTCCCTTGAAACGAAGTTTCCATTATTCTTATATGCTACCTTAGCTGTTTTATGTTTTCTTAATCCCTGCATTAAATATACGAAAAGACAAAATTACACAGAACCCAAAAATGCATTGAGCCAAGCTAAACCGTGGCTCCCAGCCTCCCACAAATCAAAATAAATATATAGATATATGTTGCTTAGTCCTTTAATTTAAAACTTGATAACAATCTTTTTAAATATCATTTTTTTAAATAAAAACGGAGGTCACAAAAGTACAACAAGAGAAAGTCACGCCTTCGTATTAAACAAAACATGTATAAAATTATTGAGTCTACGTCAACTTAGTTTGTGGACTAAATCGCAGGAAGGACGGTGTTGGGATCCACGGTACAATATTACCTCCGGTGCTTAATAATATGAGAACTTATATAAATCAGGAAACAAAATAAAGTCCCTAGTACGTAACCAAAAAAAAAAAGAGAGTCCCTAGCAGTGTCTCATTATTTCTGATTCATTTGATGTTCTTCAAACCATAAAGATTATATTTAGGAGTGTTAAGGTGGAAACTAAATTATAATTTTTAAAATAATTCTACAGTATATGAAGTAAGCAGGTGAGAAAAATTGTCTTAATTTTCATAAAAACACTTTTTAAAAATATCTTTTGCCCGATCCAAATACCCTCATACGTACTTTGCTGGCCATGGCCAAAAGAGAAAAAGATTCCACCACTCACTCAAATGCCGCACACTGATAATTCTTCTCGTTATCATCTTTACTTCCTTTTTTTTTTTTTTCCAGAGAAAAGAAAATGGCCAAGAGATGTAGAGTTAAGATGGTGGACTGAACTTGAATCATATACAAAAAAGCTTGGCTGTGCAGTATTTAGATTAGACGGGTGTTTTCTGGTATAAACTTATTATTTTATCAAGGTATTGAGTTAAGATATCATATCAAATTCTCTTACATACATACTTTTGTTACTCCGATCCCCATTCGATACTTTCTCTAGATATACTCTTTCGGTTTTCAATATAAGATCTTTATACATATTAGTATAACGATTTTATATTTAGAACCGGAGGAGTATATACTTTGGATCCTAATAGATTCTGAATATCAAACATTTTTGTAATGAAAAAATAAAGAGAACTGAGAATGATGTTATAGGGCTGAAAAAACAAAAAAAAAGGTTTGGTGAAAGATCATGGACCTCGCATTAAGAGAGCAGAGAGACGAGAGACGTAGCCATCTCGTATTTTCTTCCTAAGATTGAATTCAAGAGTCGTGAGATGAACATACATGAGAATGACGTTTGGGATTGGCACACTATCTTTGTCAAAACACGCTCTCTCTCTCTCTCTCTCTTCGTCTGTGTCTCAGTACACGGGTTGTCTCTTCAATTAGCTGTACCTGTACGACCCTCTCTACCTACACCTGTACATAAAAGTGCCTTTTCCCTTTGGTGATACTTTCGAACATGATTCATCGTCATCTCTTGGCTCCTGAAAACCATGCCTTCCTCAAACTCTCAAATCACTCGTTAACCTCAACAATATTTACTAAAATATTCACAATCTTTTAGGTTCCCTAACCATATATAAAAGATACAACGCCTGATATTTAAGCAGAGTCTGCAATTAGAAATATTTAGTTTAACGATACTGATGCAAACTCTGGCAATGTAAGACACAGTATTTGGAACGAGCGTGGCCATATATGGATCGGAAAACGATAATGACCTTTTTTTACATGAGAGTGTGAAACGACGTCAAATAAACGCCAAAAGGACCGCAGCCTCACCGTATGTATAATTTAGGGCAAATTTCACTGTAGGACCGCAGAAGACAATTAATCTTAAAGAGCCCCCAAAACTTTCTGAAATCTCACTGCAGGACCAAGGGGCCAATCTGATATTAATTCCACAAACGAAATGACGCCACTACCCTTAGCATCAGGTGAACCAGTCCACATGTGAACGGACTGATTTTACGTGTGAATATATGTATTTCATCTGCAAATTGGCTAGTTCCCCTTGCAAATGCACTTTCCCGCACTTTTTCCCTCACGGACGCATGCATCAGGTGAACCAGTCTACATGTGAACGAACTGATTCCACATGTGAATATATGTATTTATTCTGCAAATTGGCTAATTCCCCTTGCAAATGCGCTCTTCCGCACTTGTTCCTTCACGGACGCATGCATCAAGTGAATCAGTCCACATGTGAACAGACTGATTTCACGTGTGAATATATGTATTTCATCTGCAAATTGGCTAGTTCCCCTTACAAATGCAGCTCCCACACTTGTTTCCTCACGAACGCATGCATCAGATGAACCAGTCCACATGTGAACGGACTGATTCCACGTGTGAACATATGTATTTATTCTGCAAATTGGCTAGTTCTCATTGCAAATGCACTCTCCCGCACTTGTTCCCTCCTACTAGAGGCAGTGGCGTCATTTCATTTGTAGAATTAATATCAGATTGGCCCCTTGGTCCTGCAGTGAGATTTCAGAAAGTTTTGGGGGCTCTTTGAGATTAATTGTCTTCTGCGGTCCTACAGTGAAATTTTCCCTATAATTTAAGGTGGTCCACAAACCTCAGAGCCAGGCTTCCCACACGTTCAGCTTATCATGTCTTGCCACGTGGCTTGCGTCTGTGTTACATGGGGTCCTCTCCTTCGCCCCACTTAGCCATGCTTCTTCCCCACCCATATGGCAGCAAGTTTTGATGCCTTGTTACGCTGCTACCGACTACGACAAGTGCCGTCACTGTGTAAAAATATTTGGTTGCCTTCTCAAGTTGAAAAATCCTTTCTTTTTTTCTTTTCGCTTTTGAATTTTTCTTTTCCTTCTTCTGGGTTGGCTTTTTAATTTATTGGGGTTCATTATGACGTTGTCTTTCTCCTTCCTACCTCAACAAACAAACCCGTAGCTTCCACCCCTTTTTCCCCTTTTCCTTTTCCTTGTCTGCAATGGAGATGAGGATCTGAGGCAGGAGATATTTATGGTATGGGCGCGTGTGCTTCAACGCATCAGGGCTGTGTGGGAGGGAGGTTGAGTTCCTCCAAGAAGAAGACTCGCAAAAGAAGAAGAGATGGATTCAGAAGAAGAGTGTCATCTCGGCTAGCCAAAGGATCATTGGACAAACCTGACGTGCCTGGCTTACCTGATCATCGCTCCTTCGCCAACCCCACTCTCCAAGGTTCATTTCTTTCTTCGCACTCCATTTTCTGGCAAAATGATTCTCAGCTGAAACCTTCAAAGCTTGTCAATTGCGTTCCAATATTGGAATTCCTTAATGTTTTTACTGTTCTGTTGAAGAAATTTGCTGATACTGTTTCATGTCTCTGCATGGTTGCAGTGTAAGCTCAGGCATAGCAGGGGAGTTCATCTCCCTCTGCTCTGAGTCTCGGCATGTAATGCAATGTTTAATCACTGTGGAAAACTAACGCTAATTTATTTCTTTAGGAGTTAAACAGTTGAATAACATAGATAGATACGGTTTTGATAATTGATACCGGTATAGTGTTTAACCTAAGCTCTGAAGGTTGCGGCATTTTTGTTTGAGTCATAATGATGGATAAATAGAATCTAATTTACTGTAAGGCTGAAGTTAGATGAGATTTTATCATAAAAGCTTGAGCTGAAACAGAAATTTAATGAGCTAATTTTATTCAGAACTTGGAAGTAACGTCAACATCTGTGATGGATATTATGCTCAGGAACTTCATTTCCATGAAAATCTGAGCCAGAGTAATCTGGAAATAGCTTGTGGTCCCTATTGTCTGTATCATTGCTTACTATAAATAACGCTAAGAGCTTTCATTTTCCTCTTTATATGAGGTCAGGGAGGCGTTGAAATCCAATTATTGGAATGAAGAAGGGTAAAACAAGGCTATGGGTAGATTAGTAATATTGAAACTTTAGTTCACAGTAATGTCTCTGAATAAGTGGCCTTGAAGGATTTGTTCCACCAGTTGGTTGTTGCATTTACTTTCTCTTTCTTTAGTTGCTCTTTTGATCAACGTATCTGTCTACGTACCAATTAGTTTGGATTTTATAATAATCCTTACTCTTGCTTTCCCTTGATGGAATACTTATGTGTACCACCAGGAAGTACTGAGGAGGCATGGTTTGACTCATCTGCAATATTTGACTCTGACTGTGATGATGACTACAAAAGTGTTCCTGATGGTATGATTTTGAAAAATTTCCAATTAATTACCTGTGGATTTTTACCTGTTTGATGGATCAGAAATATTTACCTATGAAAATGGACAATCACGTATAATTTTTATCTTGTAGATGTATCGCTGAATGGGACTGAAGTAGGAACCATATCTGGTTTTCAATTGAGAGATGGCAGCCATGGAGGTTCAACTGATCAGGTTCAGAAACTGGGGGATTTATCAGAAGCATCCGGAACTTCTAATGTTCGGATTATTAGTTCAGATGACAATGATTCGCATTGTAAACGTGATGGAAATATGAATGAAGTAAATCAACCTGTATTTCTTGATGAAATCTCCTCAGTGGATGCTAACTCCAACAAGGATGATGGACTTATGGACCACTGTGGGATTCTTCCCAACAATTGTCTGCCCTGTCTTGCATCGACCATTCCTTCCACTGAAAAAAGGAGATCATCGAGTTCTAGTCCTCCTAGTACAAGGAAAAAGGCTCCTACAAAACTACCCTTTAAATGGAAAGAAGGTCTTGGCAATGCTAACCTACGTGAGTTAAAATTCTCAGAACCGCAACTTTTCATTACTGGTCATTGTTGCATTCATAGCTTGCCACAACATTGCATGTAGGAGACTTTCTTTTCAGTC
The DNA here is from genome assembly GCF_004799145.2 of Neltuma alba. NCBI lineage: Eukaryota > Viridiplantae > Streptophyta > Magnoliopsida > Fabales > Fabaceae > Neltuma > Neltuma alba. Next base: position 52,981 of record NW_021634245.1, on the reverse strand, counting down.
TATATCTTCAAGTCATTGTTTGCCTTTAAAGTTTCCTGCAGTAACTGAAAGAAAATTTGTTTTCCATATGTGCCCAAAATGGATAATTAAATGATTTCATTAGTATGAAAATGCAATATGAGGTTGTCAAATGAAACTGATCTGTTCTCGATAGAGTGTCAGAAGCTTCTGATATTTTAAGCTCTCTTTATTAGATTCTGGTCTCTATTCATTTTCATTGGTATCATTCTTGTCTCTTAACAAGTGATGTTAGTGGACTAGATTTTTCTGAAGAAAGGTTTTAATGGATCAATAAAGAGTATTATAATGTTTCTAATTCATCTGTCTGTTCTATTTCTGGTCTTCAGTTTCCTCCAAGACACTTCTGCAAAGACCAATAGCAGGTTCGCAGGTACCCTTCTGTCCAGTGGACAAGAAAATGCTTGACTGTTGGTCACACATCGACCCAAGCACGTTCAAAGTACGAGGAGTGAATTATTTCAAGTAAGCATCGTTAACTATAGTTTCTTTCGTTTTTTTTCACTTCCCTGCCCTGCATCATATGTAAACAAATCAGTGAAGGGTATAAACTGTGCAATCTGTGGTAAAATTACGTTTCACCTGATTATTGATGTTGCTCATGGCAGGGATAAGAAGAAGGACTTTGCTCCCAACTTTTCTGCATATTATCCATTTGGTGTTGATGTATTTTTATCCCCACGAAAGGTGCACCATATAGCTCGGTTTGTGGACCTTCCGGCCATGAATTCTTCTGCTAAACTTCCAACTATACTTGTTGTCAACGTTCAGGTGCACCATTTCATCTAAATTTCTCTTATATTTTTATTCCTATGAATTGTTTATATTCGTATAGAAAACCCTTCGTTTCATTCTGAAACTCATGTTCTGTGGATTTCTTCAGATTCCACTGTATCCTACCACGCTTTTTCAAGGTGAAATTGATGGGGAAGGAATGAGTTTTGTGTTGTACTTTAAGCTTTCTAACAGTTACTCGAAGGAACTTCCACCTGCTTTCCAAGAAAACATCAGAGTATGTCTCAAAGTCTCAGTTTCTTTCGTTCTTTCTTAACCTTCTAACAACTGTGTACTGATGAGATGGGAATGCTGAACCTGAATTCCATCCATGCCCTTTTGTAGAGATTAATGGATGATGAAGTTGAGAAGGTGAAGGGCTTCCCCGTAGACACAATTGCACCCTTCCGAGAAAGGTTGAAAATTTTAGGCCGTGTTGCCAACGTGGAAGATCTTCATTTGAGTGCAGCAGAACGAAAGCTTATGCAGGCTTATAATGAGAAACCTGTTCTTTCTCGTCCTCAGCATGAGTTTTACACGGTATGCCTTTATTGACCCATTATAATTTTCTCCAACTAATATAATTTTCTCTGACTGTCCTTAAGAATATCTATAACAGACCTAGATAATGCTTTGTGTATTGTTTTGTTTTTGAAACTACATGTTTCACCGGTTAATTTTAATTTAACAGTTCATTCTCACAAGAGGATAAAGCAAAAGACACAGAAAGGAAACTGTTTTCCTAGTTGAAGACGTGACAAAAATCTGAACAAGTAAAATTCAAGTTACTATTTTTTGTGTGTGGGCTCCTTATCCTTGTTTGATTGGCAGTATCTTTTGTGGATTCTTTATGACGCCTTTAAGTTTGGCCCGCAAATTAAAGTGGTGTCATTTCCCTACTAAAGACAGACATAGACCCACACACACGCGTGGTACTTTAACTGTTGCTGTCGCTGTTTTTTGAATCAGCTAACCCAGATATGAAATTTTTGCAGGGAGAAAATTACTTTGAGATTGATTTGGATATGCATAGATTCAGTTATATCTCCAGAAAAGGCTTTGAAGCTTTCCTAGACAGATTAACGATCTGCATTCTAGACGTTGGTCTCACAATTCAGGTAGCTAACTAGTTTTCCGGCTCTGAAGTTTGCGGCAGAAAAAATGTTTGACATGGATTAATTTGTGTTTTTGATGAACCTAAATCATCTTTAAGTCTCATGATAATCGTGATTAAATAACAGGGGAACAAACCGGAGGAGCTACCAGAGCAGATCTTATGTTGTATTAGACTAAACGGAATTGACTACAAGAGATATCAGCAACTTGGAGTAACTCAAGATCATCTAATGTAAACTTCAACAACGTTTGAATCCCAGAGTTGTGGTCCATTAAAAGAAAATCATGTTTTGAAAATGCATTTGTTTTCATTCGTGTTCGTTGGTAGAAAAAATCCTGTCATCTTTCAATTATAGAGAATCCAAGCGTGTGATGATGGGATGGCTGCTGATATTACGGTCAAGGAGGGTCCATGCCTTCAACTACTTCAAACTTATTGTTAGTTATGAATTAATTCATTTGGGTAGGGTTATAAAAAAGAAAAGTTTTTTGCCTGGACGGGTTTCTCCTTTGTCTTGCTCGTCAAACTTGGATCCCAGAAGTTAACCTCTTTTTAGCAGTTCGACGCGTTACAGTGTGAAAGCAACTTAATAAAAACATCGTGCATTGTCGATACAGTAATCTTCGACCCATTAACCAAATATCATCAAATTAACCAAAGATATAATTACAGAAGTTCTCTCCATTCTGCAAGGGGAAAAAAGTGGATGTTCAACTTCCTAATTTTGCGCGACAAATAAACCAAATCAAAATGTTTCTGGATAATTTAAACATGATGGTTCATTACAAATCAATCCAACCCTTAAGTTTTCGTTCCAATGTTATCTGACAATTTCTGGCAAGGAAAGAGAAAAACCATCCGGCAATTCTCAGGTCTTACAGGGAACGAGAGGCCTCCCACATAAGCCTTTGTTGCCAGAATAAGAAGTCTCGGGAAAGTCAATCAGAGGTTTGCCCTCTGGAATTTCCCCTTCAAGAGAATTGTCTGATAAATTCAGTTCTTTCAGGTTTCTCAGGTTCAGAAATCCACTGGGTATGTTGCCTGTAAAGTGATTCTTCTGCAGCTTCAATCTCTCTAACGAGGTTAGATTTGCCAATATCTCCGGCAAGTTGGAGGCTAAATCGTTGAAGCTCAAATCCAAACTTTGAATTGATTTCAAACTCCCAATAGAACTTGGTAATCTGCCTCTCAGAATGTTGTGAGACAAATTCAGAAACTGAATGTCACGTTGCCCTCCCACGCCAATATCTTCAATCCCACTTGAGAAGTTGTTGTCAGAAAGATCAATGTATGTCAGCGATCCCCCAGAAACCCCTTGTGCTTCAAAAACTCGATTCACGGATCCTGTTAGCTTATTTGAGTGAAGATCAAGAACACCCAGATCGTTCAAGTTTGAAATAGAATCAGGGATGTTTGAATCAAGTGAATTCCTTGAGAGATTTAGCAAGTATAGCTGGTCCAGGGTTCCAATCCAGGAGGGTATGGCTCCACTGAGATAGTTCATTGATAAGTCCAATTCCTGAATTGGACTATCGGCTGTTTGCAAAAAGTCCGGAATACGACCCCTGATTCCAGAACCTGCCAAGTAAATACGAGAAAGCGATGGCATATTTGCAAGCCATTCTGGGATGGAAGAGAGGTTCAGATGATTGAAAGACAGATCAAGGGTTTGCACATTTTGAAGGGATGACATCTCTTGAGGCAATGGTCCTTCAATTAGATTATTGGAAATGTTAAACATTATAAGCTCAGAGAGTTGTCCTATTGATTTTGGGATCTGGCCAGATAAGAAGTTGTCACTGAGATAAAGTTCTGTCAGAGATTGCAAATTGCTCAAACTAGAAGGTATTTCTCCTTCAAGCTTGTTGTTTGAGAGCGAAACTCTCTGGAGGGAAACTAGATAGCCAAAACTGGAAGGTATATTCCCATTGAGATGGTTACTATGGAGCCTTAAGAATTTCAGATAAGGCATTTCACCAGATCTTGAGGGAAATGGGATGTTCCCCTCGAGAAGGTTGGTGTCCACGTATAAAAGTGAAATGGCAGTTAAATTGGTTAGTGAAGCAGGTATATTGCCACTTAAAAGATTGTTAGAAAGATCAAGCTTCTCCAGAGCTTGCATCTGACCGATCCTATCTGGTATATGACCAGTTAAAGAATTGCCATGAACATCCAATTCCTCTAAGCTAGTCAAATTACCAAGTGAGTCCGGCATTATACCTGAAAAATGATTCGTATAAAGCAGCAACCTTTTGAGATTTTTCAGGCTTCCCAGGGTTGAAGGGATTGACCCAGATAACCCATTTTCATGCAAAGCCAGTTCTTGAAGATTTGACAACTCACCAATGCTTTCTGGTACTGGACCAGTCAAGTTGTTGCCGTAAAGGCGGAGCTTTTGGAGATTTTGCAAGTGGACACCCACTGTTTGTGGAATTGTCCCACTGAGACCAGCTAAACCACCAAGATCTAAGACTTTAAGAGAGGTAAGAAGCGTTATGGAAGGAGAAAGCAAGCCCTTCATCTGGGTTTGAGACAAATCATCACCTGTGGAAATGAATCCTGCGAGGTTTATCTCACTGACTCTGGAGGTTGCATTTTCACAGACAACACCTTCCCATTGGCAACAGTTGTGGCCAACCCACGTTGCTAGGCGTCCAGAAGTGTCCATTTGAATCCCATTCTTGAAACCCATTAAACCTTCCAAGTCATTGGCATTGCAAGCTTCCGTACTTCCTCTCACGCTTCCACTTGTGATTATAATAAACAGAGTAACTATAAACCGTATCAACTGATACTTCATTTTGTGCTAGCAAATGGAGTTGCTCTATCTGAAAAGGAACTAATGGATTTTGGTTTGTGTTTCATTCTGACGAATAGTTCCAATAGATAAGAACAAAACAACCAGCATTGCTCAGAAACGTACAACTTTTTTCTTTTTGCTCATCTTTTTATTCTCCTTTTAAAGTTTTGACGCTCAAAAGCATGCTGTCCCTTACTCATGATGCCTTTAATAATGTTTAGTGTCAAGGAATTCAAAGAATGGGCCATTTGATAATTATCTGGATAAGCGCCACAAATCTCGTCTCCCCACAGTGTTTTTGATACCCCGTGTGCGCAGGTGCACTTTCTCTGTTGGCAGTTATTGTCACGGAATCTTTTTTGCCCGATTGTCAAGGATCGGTTGAAAATTTCATTATACTTTTTTTTTAAAAAAATTGAAGTACTATTTGAGATGTTAAAATTTTTTATCCTTTTTTAATATCTTTGGATGTGCTCAGGCAGACCAGGAGCTTATCTTTTGAGAGTAACGAAAATTTGAGATGCATAGAGCAATAGTCCCGTGCGAATAAAATTTCTTGTCCAAAAGTCATAGGATTCGTTTCAGTTTTGGAATCTTATAAGCAGTTCAAGGACCACTTCGAAGTTGAGGGGTCTTCCACAGCAAACAAACACCATTTCGAAGCTGGTGTGCCATGACTGGATAGTTGACCTTGGAATTCAAGGGCAAAGCTAGAGGTGAGAATCAGGATCGGCCCGGCCCTCCAGGCTTAAAAGGGCTGGCCTTCCAGGACTGAAATTTTAAAAATACCCTAATTTGCTAGGTCCGGCCCTTAAGTTATAGGACTCGGAGCCGACCCGCCGGCTTTTGACCCGTTTAAAAAAAAAACTATTTTTTATATTTATCATATTTTTTATAAAAAAATAAAAATAAACCAATAAAATTATTAATAAAAGACATAAATATGAATAAAATTAAGTCACAAATATAAAATATCATCATATATAAATATCCATCAACATTCAAGAACATCTAAAATATTTATTAATAAGATAACATCCAAAAGTTTTATCTATAGTGCAATTGTGTAATAAATAAACACTATCATTAATATTTTGAAATTTCATCATCACTATAATTAATTACTCTTCTTCATAAGTATGCTTTTTTTTTTTATAACAAAAATATCAAGTTTTTCTTCTTTATAGAAATTTTACTTTTAAATTTTGCAATCTAGCTATTATTTTACTTTAATGTGAGAAACATTGTTGTTAAAACTCATGAATTTCTAATTCAAATTATAGAATCATAAGTTATATAAGTATAAAAATACTCTATTGTCAAATATATATATAGTTTAAAAATATCAACACATATAATATAAATCAAATTATTATTAAAGTCCAAATTAACCTATTTTTTAAAAATTTAATTTGATAAATTATTTCTAAAATTAAATTAAATTTTAAAATGATAATAATAACTAAATATTTGAAATATTATTAACAATGTAAAAAATTAATAACATTAGAATTATATAACAAATTTTAAAAACAAAAAAAATTATAAATGGGCTTAAACGGGCCGGCCTGCGGCCCACGGCTCTCCAGAATTTATTTTCCATTTAAAAGGAAAAATATCAAGCCCGGCCCTTATAATTTCAGAATCTAAACGGACTCGGCCCGTTTTCCCGACTCTAAGCAAAGCTTTAAATGGTCACCCTTTTTTTGTGGTGAGGGTGGGGGGAGTGGTTCTGTGGTTGGTTGGAGTGGCATCAACTTGCCGTATAAAAAGAAAATAAATTGGAATTTTAAGAAGCACACTTAATAGAAGAGGTAGGTTTGACCCTTCAATACCCTTTCGAGTCATTTGCTTGGACAAAAATATTGGGCTAGAAACCTGAGCATTTAGATCAACTAATCAGAGTTGTTTTGTCTTAATCATGGGTCTTGAGTTCGAGGCGTGGGAACACAATAGCACATGGGGCTAGGGTCTCCCCTATACAAGGCTAATAGAACCCGAATCTGAATTAATTCGGGCCTGTTGAGTTTCCCGTGAATAAAGACTGACTTGAGATATCGGGTGCAAAAATCCCCCCAAAAAAAATACTGGACCAGAAAAGCTCAGTATCCAGATTCTCCGAATACTAGTGGTTTAACACCCAAAAAATATATATATATATATATATATAGATAGATATATAGATATATATAAAAGAGGGGATTGGCTTCTCTCCACTCCCTTCTCCATCCCCTCCCGTCCTTTACCTAGAAAATGACCTCGCATCATGTGTGAAGTGCAATATAATGCTCCATTCACTGCTCTCATTCATTTGCATAAGCGAGTAAGCGACGCACAACGAAACGTACGAGTGTGCAAATAACCATAAATTAAGCATCACTTTTCCCAAGCAATCCGTAATACTCCTGATGTTCTAAATATAAGACCCTTTTCGTAATGTAAATTATACTATAAAAGAGGTCTTATATTTAGAATCGGAAGAGTAGAAAATAATTATATCATAATATGATTATTAATAAATTCTTATATAATTTTAATAACATTCGTATTTACCAATCTTTTAATTAAAAGTTTAATAATAAAAATATAAATAGCTATATACTATATATTATTTTCCCATGTGTTTTTAATATGAGAACTAGGTAACTAATGTATAGATATTAAAAAATTAATTAAGTTAACTAATTAAAAATGTGTGGTGGTCATCCTAAAATATTATTTTTAAACATCATTTACATTGAACTATCATTCAATAAGAATAGTTTAAGAAAAAGAAGTTAAAAATTTAGAAGATAAAATAGACTAGTTCATATATTTTGAATTAAAATAAATACTTTTAATATTTATAAGCTAGTCATCTGGTTCCTATATTAAAAACGGGAGGGAGAGTAATATATAGTATATAACTATTTATATTTTTACAATTAAACTTTTAATTAACAGATGGTAAATACAAATCTTAATAAAATTGTAGACGTTTCACTGTGCGCTGCTTATGCAAATGAATGAGACCAGCAAACGGAGCATTATATTACGCATGATGCGACGTAAAAGAGGGCAGCGAATGGAGAAGGCAGCAGATAGAAGCCAATAAAAAAAAGAAAAGAAAAAAAAGGCAGGCTCCTGCATTAGGGAGAAATAAACAAAACAGACAAAAGCGATGAAACTAGACAACAATTTGATATTACCTCACGACCTATTTGTAAGAAATAAATTATAGTTAAATATAAGCTGTTTTTTTTTTTCTATAAATAAGCCTAAAAGTAGTTCTAACTTACTTCTTGGCAACTTTGATAGTTCTTGTTACCAATTATTAGATATTATATTGAAACAATAAACAGCATTATTCACGATTTTTGGACAATACTTGTTAGAGATTTTATATTTCATACTCATCTCCTCCTCCTCGTCCTTCTATTTATTTATTTTGGGTTTGAGAGACATTTTGACATCTTACAACTTGAAATTCACATGCTGAGTTTAAAAAGGGACCAATTGTAAGAGTTGGCAATGGTTAATGAAACTGGCTCTTTCTTTTAATAGTTACTACCTGCGGAATGCTATGTCCTATAGTTATAGAGCCCTTTCTCCCCTCGCTCTCGTCTATGATGTCAAAGTTGTAGAAGGTGGTGGAATGTTAACCGTTGTAAAGTACGAAACTTGATTCCATGTTAGAAGTATGAGATTCTGAGGTGGAGTTCAAAATAACTCTGCATTTTCTAACCTTGTGAATTAATCAATCGATTCTGTTTTCTTCAGTTCAATATTCAAACTTGTGTTTATGGGGTTCTCAAAAGTGATACGATGCCACTGAGGTAATGCTTCGAACATGAACCTGTAGTTTTAGGTACAGAGCGTGCTGACCACCAGCTTCACTAATATCTAATAGATATGTGAAAGACTTCTTCACAAAGGGTTTCTCTGTTAATGAATAGAGATCAATGGGTTGGAACCCTATTGCCTATTCCTTAATTTTAACTTGCTGCATCACAAATTCAATACCGATGTTAACCCACAAGGCTTTCTCCTTCACAAGCTATTCAATAACCTTTATGATCTGAACAGAAATTTAATGTAACATATGGCCATTCTATGATACATTTCAGAAAAGATTAATCCCCTTTTGGAGCTCATTGATTGCAGAACTTGTCTGATGTCAGAGGAAGTAACAGTTTTACACACTTTTGCCTCCCAGTGAGATCAGAAATTGACGGCCTAAATTTTTAAGTAATAAATTGGTACATAATAATATATTCCCCCAGAATCTTGTAAATCCCAAGGATAACGAAGTAGTGAAGCCTCAAAAGTTTCATTTCTTACTTGGACCATCAGGTTGACTTGAAGTTCGTCATCTTCCATATTAAGTTACAAGAAGAACCCAACCACAGACCAAGCCATAAAGACCAACAGCCAAGCAACCCCTGAAACAAAATAACCAAAACAATCTCAGGGTTAAGTTATGCAATTGACACGTTGGGAAGAACGGGAGGTAAAGTTGCATACCACTTCTAAATCCAACATCATAATGTGCTGCAAATAAGCAATGTGGGGTTGTGTTAATCCCATTAGGACAGTAGCAAAAAAATGAATTCAAATCTCCAGTGTACCCACATATTCCGTTGCTTCTTTGACAAGCAATACATGAGCTGGGATAATTATCTGTCATACTAAATTTATACTACCTCCAATCTTAATCATAAGACCTTGTTTGTAGTTTAGAAACGAGGTCTTATAATTAAAACCAGAGGTAGTACTTCAGAGCTATTCCGCATTTCCACTTGAAAGGATTGGATTTCTCTCCATTGAGGCTGTAAAACCCTAAATATGAACTGCATTGTAGTTTCTGCAAATCCATTTCAAAAGATGGCCCAAGATTGACTGGTGTGTAAACGCAGCACGTAGAGCTGGGCTGGTTAGTACTGAAGGTATTAATAAGGCTGCATGAATTCAGAAGACTGCAACTTGGTGTTCCTTGATCACAGAGAGGCTTAGAACTGTGAATAGATGATGAATTTTTGGAAAAGCCTAGTAAAGCAACGTGAAGGGTGCATCCCAATCTAAGCCAAAGCCCTTGCTGGGAACAGCCCAGAGCAAGTTGACATGGTAGGATCTGAGATACATATGACTTGTCTGTAGTAGTCTATTGAGGTTACAAGATAAGACCCTGTGTGAGTGGTGAAGGACAGCCTTTGTTGGTTGCTTGTGGTTGGAAACGAGGGTCGCCACAACCAGAGCAACTGCCAAATGGGTACAGAAGAACCTCATTGCCACATGTTTTGTGGCAGATTTGAGCAGAGGTCAAATTGGCAAGAAACCGGAAGAAGAAAATGGAGAGAAGAGAAATTGAAGCATACCTAGCTTCCATTGATTCTCTAGAGGAAAGATTGGAAAGAGATGAAGCAGGAAGAATAAGAGGTTGGCTAAAAAGTTTGGTGCTGATATCATTTATACTGCTGAATCAAAGAGCTGGCTAGATGAAAATTTCCTTTTTGGGGAGTGAAAATGAAGAAGAGGTCTTTTCTGTTCTATACAAGTGGCATTCTAGTATTCTGGTTTTTTCAGTCGAGGAATGAGCTTTAACCGTCCTGTCCACCTCACGGTTCGGGAATGGTAATGAATAAGGTATATAAAGGAAATGTTTGGATAGAAACCAAACCATGGTTTTAAAAGTGCTTTTACGGATTATGAAGTAAATATGTGAAGGAAGTTACCTCGTTTTGCGGAAAAGTACTTCTGAAACCACGGTTTTGGAGCACCCAAACAGGTCCAAAATAGGGCAAAAGAGCAAATTAATCACGTCACATCTCAAATGAAGACATCCAAGTCTCATTTAGTGACGGACCAACAGATTCGTACGCTCTGAGTTCCTTTTTTATTTGATTTTACTTTATTACTTAATTTAGTCCTTTTAAGAAGTTTGTGCTTGGCAATTGGCATAGAATTCAAGGTTTTTTTTTTTTTACCAGAACAATTCTAAGTTTGTGTTTTTTACATAAAGTGCATGTTTTTATTCATTATTATGCTTAAAAAGAGCCTGACGAAAAGAAAAACTTGACCGATTATTCCTAATATGCACACATATATATTGATTTTTTCCAATTAAAAACACTTAAATCTTTTGTCATTTTTGTGCCTGTTTGTTTCAGTTTATACGACAAGATTGGTTTTTTTTTTTAAATGAAAAGCACTTTTGAGAAATTTTGGTAACTTGAAAAAATTACTTTAAATGGCTACTATATATAAGAGAGAGTGCTTGTAAAAATACGAATATACACGAAGACATCATAAAATCTTAAAATTGTTAAATCCTAATAACTATTTTTCATAATAATAGCCAAGTATAAACTAAATTATATTTTTCATAAAATTTGTAAACGGTTTAAAAATCACTTATTTTTGGGTTGATATTTCTTTCTATGTATTAGGCCGTCTTGGGCTAGGTTAGCTAACCCATGAGTATAGGCTTCAAGTTAAGTTTGGCCCTTTGTTGTTATTACAAAAATATTTGAAAATATTAAATGAACTATTAAATACTTTAAAGTACTAGATACACATAAAAAAATGTTTCAGCATGCTATATGAAGATAAAACACCCAACAATTGAACAAAGCATTCCTCTGCATTTTAAATAATAAACTGTAACAAAACACTCTTGAAACAACGAAAATATTACTCTACCAGGGTCATAATTAAGCTATATAATCCTACGAGTAAATTTAATTTCTCTTTCAATCTCTACTATATATACTTGTTTAAAGGAACATTACTGCCAGGAAATAAAAAGATGAATGTTGCATTAGTTTTGCATCACAATAAGTAAAATCCAACCTTCCCATCTGCACAAGTGGTCTATTGGTAGAACAGTACCCCGTCACGGTACAGACCCGGGTTCGATTGTTATTTTTTGGTGATGTAATTTCAGCTTTTTCTTTTTTGGTAAGTGCAATAACTTCATCATAGGAATACGCAAAAAAATAAAAGATATACAAATATTATACTGGTGCTTTGGTGTTCCCCTCCAATCACTTCAAAGTGTCACTACTAACGAAGGAGCCAAGTACAGGCTGTCCATCCAGCTGCCTTCCATCTCGTTCACCTACCATTCACTCCCTTCTCAGTTCTCACACTATGCCGCATGCACCCAAAAGGCCACACCTGCTAAACCCCACCAAACCCCTTTCTCATTTTTCACTATCACTCTTGTGTGTGTGTACATATATATATATATAACATATATACACAACTCCTCCAAGAACCTGCGCCATTATTGCAACTGAACACATAGATCTCAAATCTAAGAAGAAGCACTCATATCATCATCATGTCGAAGGGAGAGGAAGCAGTGAAGGTTCTGGGTGTATGGTACAGCCCGTTTGTGATGAGGGTTCGCATTTCTCTGAATATTAAGTCAGTCAAGTATAATTTCCTTGAAGAGAATCTGGGAGACAAGAGCCAGCTTCTGCTTCAGTCCAATCCTGTTCACAAGAAAGTCCCTGTCCTTATCCATGAAGATAAGCCTGTTTGTGAGTCACTCATCATTGTTGAGCACGTCGACCAAGTCTGGTCTTCTGCTCCTTCTATTCTTCCCTCTCATCCTTATGATCGTGCCATTGCTCGTTTCTGGGCTGCCTATATTGACCACAAGGTACGTATATATGTACATATAATATGTGCAGTAGTATTCTTCGTATCAGTTTAATATGTACAGTATCTCAAGTATACGTCGTATCTTATATATATAGTCTTAACGCATCAGATTATATTCGAGTGTGCGTGTATAATTGTTGTATAATTAACTGCTTGGGTATTTGCTCGTGTTATTAGTCCCACATTGAGAGTTTCACAAGTATTGTGTGGTTTATAGGTTCAAAGGGTACTCTCTTCTAATATGCTCGTCTTTTGGGATTAGACTCTTTCTTTAGATTTATGCTCATCATATTAGTGCTTTCATTAAGAGAATGTCATGGAGTTCCAGGGACTCTCCCTCCTAATAGGCTAATTTTTTGAGACTGGATTTTCTTCTTCCGCTTGCGCTTATACTCATCCCAGCTCCCAAGTCACTGTAGTGTTTATTCGTTTTGTGCAGTCGGGAATGTCTTGTACTGTACGGGAATAAAATTTGGTGGATCAGTTAATTAAATTAAGCATAGATATTTTGCATATTATTAACTTGGGAACGATCAGTTTATACTTTATACATACATATATACATATTCATGCATATATTGTATTTCAAAATAAGTGTTACAATAATTTTATTAATTAGTTTAATGTGTGCCACTATATATATGCAGTGGTACCCAGCCTTCAAAGGCATTGCTGGAGCGAAGGGAGAGAAAGAGATAAAGGTTCTGATGCGGGAAGTGGATGAAGGACTAGCTTTGCTAGAGGATGCATACAACAATATCAGCAAAGGCAAGCCCTTCTTCGGCGGCGACCGTATTGGGTACCTTGATATTGCATTTGGCTGCTTCTTGGGGTGGATAAGGGTGACGGAGACGGTCACCGGCGCGGAGTTGATCAGCGAGGCCAAGACGCCGGGCCTGGCGAAATGGGCTAAAAAGTTTTGGGAAGATGATGCGGTGAGACCTGTTATGCCAGAGACAGAGAAACTTGTCGAGTTCTTTCATGTTGTTCGTACAAAATATGGCGGTTCTGCTTGAATATTATAATTCCTAGTATCTTTCTTGAGGGCAGCGTTGGAAATATTGAAAGTAATGTATGACGGCAATTTCAGTAATTTGGGTCAAGGACCTTTTGGATGCCTCAAAACCATGGTTTGGGAGGCAAAATCATGGTTTGGGTGAGATGTCACTCAAACAACATCAATTTTGGAGAAATAATCCGCAACTATGATTTTGGAACCTAAAATCATGGTTTCAGGAGAAGTGAATCTATTCTGCTTCTGGTTTAAATTGGATAATATGATTATGCCTGTCAGAGTAGATTTTAACAATAATATGATTTTAACACCTCTCAATTATTTTTTTATAAACACATTTAATCTTATATCTTATAAATATATATACACATTAATTATTTATTAATTATATTATCTTATGTATTATTAATTATGTTGGTAAAAAATATATTATTAACAATTTTATTCCTTCAAATTAAAATATATCATAAAATCTATCTTTTATATAATTATCATATTAACTTATGTTTTTTTTAGTAATTTATATATATATAAAGTATTTCTGATAACAATTATCCAAATACTCTCACTTCTCAGAATCATTTTTTCACAAAATTTATTCTTCAGAAATTATTCTTCAAATCATGAATTGGGTTCATCCAAACACTCTTTTAATTTGATTTGGTAGGTTGTAGGGCGGTTTAGCCTTGCCTTACCTAACCCCTTTAAACTGCTACTATATTGGAGCGTTTGGACGTTCTTCTCAAGTTTAATCATTAACATCCTTCAAACAAGGTTGAAAGGTTGTTTGTTCAAGAGTGAAATGTGAAGTGCAAGAGTGAGTCAAAAGCTTTTAATTTTTTAATTAAAGAAATATGTAAGAATTAATTGTCTAGAATTATAAACGAAATCAAAACTGCTATATTCTATTTAAAGTACTGAATTTACCTAAAAAAAATATTTTAAAATAATAAATGAATTAAAAAATATTTTAGATTGTTAGATGTACTTGAAAAAATATTTGAAGATCTTGGATGCATCTTATGCCTTTGTTAACAAAGATAAATATTTTCTGTTTTTGTCTCCTTAAATTATTTTTAAAAAATAAAAAACATTACATAAAAATGGTGTATGACATGATTCTAATTTTTTATTTTTCCTTCTAATTTAAAAAAAAGTATGACATTTGAAGTGGTACATTTCATTTTCGGGAAAAAAAAAATCGGACTTGCTTACAAAGAAGTTGCTAGGCTATATGTAGATGAAACACATAACAAAGCATTCCCCTATACACTTTAAATAATAAACTGCAACAAAACATACTCTTGAAACAGCGAAATATTTACTCTACCAGGGCCATATAATCTCATGAGTATAATTTAAATTCTCCTTCAATCTTTATGATATGCTATAGTTTAAAGGATAGAGACTACATTCTTGGTCCAAAAAAAAAAAAAAAAGGATAGAGACTACATTATAGAGTTCAGATACCGATGGTTCCATTACTGCATGGAAATTAGAAGATGAATCTCGCGACGACCCAAAACGACTGGAAAAATGGTCGGTCATTTCACATCTCGCACCAGTGGTCTAGTGGTAGAATAGTACCCTGCCACGGTACAGACCCGGGTTCGATTCCCGGCTGGTGCATGTTAAAGGGTCCTTTTCAAAAAACTGTTTTGTGTAAAATCTAGTAGCTCGGAATACGCAAAAAGATAAAATATCTACAAGTTATATAGTGCTTTGGCGTTTCCCCTTAGTTACTTCATACCAATGGCACTATTAACGAAGGGGCCAGGTGCAGCTCATGCCATCTAACCCCCATTCACCTACCATTCATTCCGTCCCTTCTCACAGCATGCGGCATGAAACAGCCTGCTCAACCAAACCAAACGCTTCCTAATTTTTCACTCTCCCTCTTGTATTTATGTATAGCATCCTCCCAGAACCTGCGTCATTATCGTAACTTAACACAGAGATCTCAAATCGAAGAAGAAGAAGAAGAAGAACTCATATCATCATGCCGGAGGGAGAGGAAGCAGTGAAGGTTCTGGGTGTATGGGCGAGTCCGTTTGTGATGAGGGCTCGCGTTGCTCTGAATATGAAGTCAGTCAAGTATGAGTTCCTTCAAGAGAATCTGGGATCCAAGAGCCAGCTTCTGCTTCAGTCCAATCCTGTTCACAAGAAAGTCCCTGTTCTGATCCATGAACATAAGCCTGTATGCGAGTCTCTCATTATTGTTGAGTACGTCGACCAAGTCTTCTCTTCTGGTCCTTCTATTCTTCCTTCTGATCCCTACGATCGCGCCATTGCTCGTTTCTGGGCTGCCTATCTCGACGACAAGGTATGCACAATAATACGCGTATAGCATTCTTCGTATCGTTTTTTTTGTTGTTGCCATTTTAGTCTTCCGATCCTTAATATAAAACCTAATTGTTGAGTTAATTTTAATCATAAATATAAGACCTATTTGTCATATTTATCAATTTTTCCTAAATTACCTCTATGGATACTTCCTTAATCATAATCAAGTAGAAGAGGGATAGAGGATATTAAGGAAGATGATTATGGTGTTTTAGGAAAAACATGTCATATTTTTTATAATTAACTAACTTACCTAACTTCCTTAATCTACTCAAATTAGTTAAATATATCTTATATTAAGGACCGGAGGAGTATCAGTTTAATTTGTACAGTACTTAAGTACGACATATATATATGACAATTATTCGATCATGATTATGTCTTTTATAGAGTCTTCTAATAACACACGGCAGATTGGAGTATAAATGCTTTGTATAATTAACTGTTTGGGTTTTTTTCTTTTATGGGGTGAAACTGCTTGGGTATTTGCTACCAAGTTGTAGTTTTCAATGTATCCGTTTGTAGGGTCGGAAAGGTCTTGTGCAGCTGCATGGGAACAAAAGTACTCTCGTTATTTTATCTTTTATTATTTGGATATTTTATGTTCTTAGAATAAATCAACATACAATATGATAAGTAAAAGTCTAAAACGATGATTTGTTAATACACAATGCATTTGTTAATGTTGTTTAATAATTTGCGTTACTATATATATGTGTATGTCTGTGCAGTGGTACCCCACCCTCAAAGCCATGGCTGGAGCAAAAGGGGAGAAAGAGATAAAGGTTGTGATACAGCAGGTGGAAGAAGGGTTGGCGTTGCTGGAGGATGCACACAACAAGATCAGCAAAGGCAAGCCCTTCTTCGGCGGCGACCGTATCGGATACCTCGATATTGCATTTGGCTGCTTCTTGGGGTGGACGAGGGTGACGGAGACGGTCACCGGCACCGCGTTGATCGACGAGGCCAAGACGCCGGGGCTGGCCAAATGGGCTGAAAAGTTTTGTGAAGATGATGCTGTGAAACCTGTTATGCCCGAGACGAAGAAGCTTGTTGAGTTCTTCCATGTTATTCGTGCAAAATTTGGCGGTTCTGCTTGAATATTATTTATGATTCCTAGTATTTTCTTGAGAGTAATGTCGGAAATATTGAAAATAGCGTATGAGAACAATTACAATTTCAGATATTTGAGTTAGCTTGATGAGTTTGTAGGTGGCGAGGAGGTTTAGTCTCACTTAACCTTTTAAAACTATATTGGGGGTTTTGTACGTTCTTCTCAAGTTTATAAACAAACCTTCAACACAAGGGTTGACTGGCTGTTTGTTCAAGATTGTGTGTTTGACTGGCAATTTGCTCAAAATACATGTAATATTTTTATTGGCTGGACATTTCCGCTGTCTCATCCTAACCTGTGTTCTGCCCTAGTCAAATTAAAATATCTCGAACTGTACTTTTTATGAATGAGAGCGGTCGTTGGCAATTGGCATTGCCCTCTCACGACGGTAATCAACGCAAATAGGCCCACTTTGTTTTCACTTATTTTTGTTTTAAAAATATGATTAATTACTTTATAGGGAAAATGACAAAAAAATGATTGTTGAAATTTGAAATGACAAAATGGACATGCAAATAACTGAAATGACCAAATGGGTATGGGGTATCAATCTGGAATTTTGTCAATTCGGTAGAAAGACTAAAATGCCTTGAACCTCTTGAAGATATGAATTGGAAGAAAACAATAATATACCAGAAGAGAGAAAGAGCTGAGAAGACGAAGCTAGAGCAAGGGTCGAAATCTAGAAAGAGGGAAAAGGTAAGCAATTTTTCCGTTAAAACGCTAGTATCACCGATTTCTTGACTCGTTTTGTTGCTGCATGCTCGAATGGGATGGGTCTGTGAGTGTAGAGGGTTTGGATGAAGAATTTGACCAGCATGAGAGAGTGACGCGTCGAAAATGGAAAAATGGTGACAAACAGTAAGCATGAGGTGGTCAGTGTTGTTAAATTCATTAGTGAAATTGTAAAATCCTATATTTAAGTTGTTAATGGAGTAAGTGGGTGTGTGTGTGTTTTGGGTGTTTCGAAAGATAAATGAAATTGATTATTGGGGAACTAAAATATTGATTTATGCTTCGTTGTTGCAGGTTAGCAGGCTTTGATGACATCTAACATTGGGTCTAACATTGAGGAGTAATTTTTTTGGTGTAAATAGAATAACTTTTGAACCCTTAATTTTTTGGGAGAATAGTTGATAGAGAGGTTATCCTTTTTGTAAATGATGTTAACTGGGTAGGATATGTTTGTAATCTGAATGACAAGGAAACATTAGGTGGTGGTTTAATCTTAATGTTAACTTGTCATTTGAATACAAGTTATGTAACTTCTGTCATAGGCGTACTGGTTTTTGGTAAATATTATCACTTCAGTAGTCAATTCCATTATACATGTAGTAAAGTCTGAATGTTAATATAAATATTATGATGTTCTTCAGGTGTACTTGTATGCTATTTTGTCAACACATTTTACCATTTGCTTTTTGTCAACACATTTTACCATTTGCTTAATTCCTCCAAGGGAGATGGCGGTTGCCAATGGGCATGACGGAGTGGTTAATTTGATTACAAATGTTGTTATTCACATTACAAATTGTTATTATCATTATTAGGGTAGTGAGTGGCTATGGCATGTCATCTTACAAGCATGTGTGTGTGTTCATTGCTGCTGGGGCTATTAATGCTTGAGGTTGCGGGATTCAAGTTTTGGAAATTTAGAAGCTGATATAATGGTGTTCAGAGACTGTTTAATGAATCTGAATTATATATTAGCATGTTTTGAAAGTGAAAATAATTTACAGATTATATATTACTGCTAGTTGAAATGTTTTGAAAGTTAAAAGTTAATTCAATACTTGTAAAATATTTGTATATATATGAGTATGTGGGTTATTGCTTGTGAATTGATGCTTGTGAAATTAAAGTATCGAGGCATAAAACTGATTTTCCTTTCTTTTTTTTAAAAAAAAAACTGTTGGTTTGAGGATTGAAGAGCTCTAGAGATTAAAAACTGATTATGACATAATGATTTATGTCTCTAAGTGCTGAATTATGATTGTACTGTTTGAATCAGATTGTTTTCAAGCCTGTGAGCTCAAAGTAGGAGCTGAAAAATCAGTTTCAAGTTACTGAATTATGCATTCGTGTGGTGGCTAGTGAATCATGACCTTAATTCAAGACATGACAAACATTGAGCTTGTTTTCATCAAATGAAGCCACCACATTGACCAAAAGACAGCATCTGTGATAGTAGTAAAGATTATGTAAATTAAACATATAGTATTTGTGAAAGTAGTGTTCAGATATTATCAAAATACTTGACTTATGGTTGTAGGTTGTAAGTTATGATATTTGTTGGCTTAATTTAAATCTTTTTTGGAATAATTTAACTAAACAAGTAATGATAATTATAGCATGCATAATGAAAGTTGTAACTTCTGTCATGGCATTTGCAACTCAATTATTTGTACCCCAAATTACATCTATTTGGACCCAAATTTCACTACACACGTAATGGGATTAACAACATTCGTAATGAAAGTGACCACTTCCGTATTGCCATTTGCAACTCGTTTATTTTAAACCAAAGTAACATGTATTTGGAGCCAATTTCACTACTCCGATAATGATAATGACAACATTTGTAATATGAATTACAATTTTTGTAATGAGAGTTATCATCTCGCTATTGTCATTTGCAACTCGTTTATTTCAAACCCAAGTAATATATATTTGGAGCTAATTTCACACTCCCGATAATGATAATGACAAAATTTGTAATGTGAATTACAACTTTTGTAATGAGAGTTACCATTTCGCTATTGCCATTTGCAACTGGTTAATGTGAAATGAATTTAACATGTATTTGGAGCCAATTTTACTACCCTAATAATGATAATGATAATATCTGTAACGTGAATTACAACTTTTGTAATAAGAGTTACTATCTCGCTATTGCCATTTGTTAACTCATTTCTTTCAAACCCAAATAACATCTATTTTCAGCCAATTTCACTACCCCGATAATGATAATAACAACATTTGTAATGTGAATAACAGCATTTGTAATCAAATTAACCACTCCGGTCATGCCCATTGGCAACTTCCGCCATCTCCCTTGGAAGAATTAAGCAAATGGTAAAAATGTGTTGACAAAATAGCATACAAGTACACCTGAAGAACATCATAATATGTTTATATTAACATTCAGACTTTACTACATGTATAATGGAATTGACTACTGAAGTGATAATATTTACCAAAAACCAGTACGTTTATGACAGAAGTTACATAACTTGTATTCAAATGACAAGTTAACATTAAGATTAAACCACCACCTAATGTTTCCTTGTCATTCAGATTACAAACATATCCTACCCAGTTAACATCATTTACAAAAAGGATAACCTCTCTGTCAACTATTCTCCCAAAAAAATTAAGGGTTCAAAAGTTATTCTATTTACACCAAAAAAATTACTCCTCAATGTTAGACCCAATGTTAAATGTCATCAAAGCCTGCTAACCTGCAACAAATAAGCATAAATCAATATTTTAGTTCCCCAATAATCAATTTCATTTATCTTTCGAAACACCCAAAAAATACACACACCCACTTACTCCATTGACAACTTAAATATAGGATTTTACAATTTTACTAATGAATTTAATAACACTAACCACCTCATGCTTACTGTTTGTCACCATTTTTCCATTTCCAACATGTCACTCTCTCGTCCTGGTCAAATTCTTTATCCAAACCTTCTACACTCACAGACCCATCCCCATTCGAGCATACAGCAACAAAGCGAGTTAAGAAATCAGGTGATACTAGCGTTTTAACGGAAAAATTGCTTACCTTTTCCCTCTTTCCAGATTTCGACCCTTGCTCTAGCTTCGTCTTCTCAGCTCTCTCTCTCTTCTGGTATATTATTGTTTTCTTTGCGGTTCATATCTTCAGAGAGGTTTAGGGCATTTTAGTCTTTCTATCGAATTAACAAAATTCCAGATTGATACCCCATGCCCATTTGGTCATTTCAGTTATTTATATACTCATTTTGTCATTTCAAATTTCAACAGTCCTTTTTCGGTCATTTTCTCTACTTTATAAGTAATTTATAGTCTTTAAATTAGGGACTGTGTGTCATCAATTTTATAAACTTCAATTTTAATTTATCTTAACATTTAATGCTTATTTTTTAATATTGTCCTTAATTATTTCTCTCTTATCATTTTTTTCATATATTTTTTTATTTTTCTTCTCATTTATTATAAGGACATATTTTTAAAAAATATTTTTAATCTATTTATTATTTTTAACTAATTTTAACTAATTATTTATTATATATTCGTGAATTAGTTATTTGAAACTTATTTTAAAAATAAATTTTTTTTTTAGTGACTTAAAATAGAACTGAGCTCTAGCAAGTAATAAAAAGCACAAGTCCGTATTAGACCGGTGGCATTGCCATACGAAATTAGTGAATACAACTAATAGCAACAAGTATGCATTAAAGCGATGGCCTTGGTGCATCCCCCTCCACCACAAAAAGTCGCCGACCCTCTTCCACATTTACGTTCTGCCATTAATGACCCCACTCTCCTCTTTCATCCAACCATTAGACTCTTTTCACGCTATGATGCACCAACCTGCCAAACCGTTTCTGCAGGTTTTTAATTTCACAGCAGCCCTTGTATTTATATGTACCCCCTACCACAACCTGCCATGTCATTTGTAAATCTGTAACTCAAACACATTGATCGATCAGATATGTCGGAGGGAGAAAAAGTAGTGAAGCTTCTGGGTGCATGGCCGAGTCCCTTTGTGATGAGGCCTCGCATAGCTCTGAATATTAAGTCTGTGAGTTATGAGTTTCTTGAAGAGACTTTGGGATCCAAGAGCCAGCTTCTGCTTCAGTCCAATCCTGTTCATAAGAAAATCCCAGTTCTGATTCATGGAGATAAGCCTGTGTGCGAGTCTCTCATTATTGTTGAGTACGTCGACCAAGTCTTCTCTTCTGGTCCTTCTATTCTTCCTTCTGATCCCTACGATCGTTCCGTTGCTCGTTTCTGGGCTGCCTATCTTGACGACAAGGTACTTTTCTTCGTTAGGCTCACTCCGATTCTTAAGAGTTCCTTTGTTTACATTAGCTTTCTGGAAGTGATGCTGTGATGCGCATGTGAAAATAATTTTATCTCGATTTGTATGAAAATATATTTTTAAGTGCTTTTGGTGCGACCAAATTGGGGACTTGGGTAGAATAAAAAAAATAATTAAATTAATTATTTATAATAAATATGAATTAATTTTTAAAAAAAATTATATTTTTTTAATCATCACTATTCTTTGATAGAATCGTTTCATATGTGTAACTAATAAGAATATTTTGGAGAATGTATTATAATTTTAGAAAATAAAGTAGACTGAGATTTTATATTTAAAATCAAATTCAATTCAACTAACTTTAGTATTATATATTAAAAACCCCAAGTCATATAAGCATGGCCGTTGGGTGATGAAATTTGAAATATCAAGTTGAGAGAAAAGTAAATAAATATAATTGAAAATTTAATGCTATTAGGATGATTTTGTATATATACTAAGTCCTATTTATGAGATCTTGTTTGTAAACTATAAATAAAGTTTTGTAATTAGAAATGGATTTAGTACAAGTTGACAATGAAATTGTCGTGTCGTGTATGTAGTGGTTCCCTGCGATGAAAGCTATTGCTGGTGCAAGAGGAGACGAAGAGGGGAAGGCTCTGATACAGCAATTAGAGGAAGGATTAGCGTTAATGGAGAGTGCCTATCACAACATCAGCAAAGGCAAGCCCTTCTTTGGTGGTGACCGGGTCGGGTATCTGGATATTGCATTGGGGTGCTTCCTTGGGTGGCTGAGGGTAACCGAGTCGCATATTGGGCTCAAGTTGTTGGACCATACCAAGACACCGGGCCTCGCCCAATGGGCCGAAACATTCTGTGCGGATGATGCCGTTAAGCCCGTCATGCCTGAAACGGACAAGCTTCGCGAGTTCGCCAAGTTACTTATGGCTAAAACGGCATCAAACTAGTTGCGCTGCAGATCCATGCAATGGCTTGTGTCTCATTGTGTCTGTCGTTTTGCCTCGTCACTGAGGCTTTGGCTTTGTCTGCGTCTTGCCTCTCTTAATAAAATTTCCATTTATAATATTTCTTTCAATTCTAAACATAAAATATACTCCTCCGTCTTAAATATAAGACTCTTATATATTTAGCACCCGAGGAGTAGTTTGTAATGCAAATTAGAGTTGATATTTAAAACTATATTGGTAGTATTTTATCATAGTCTGGTTGTTTCATTTTCATTCTGCAGATATATCCATATCCTCCAAATAACAACAGCTTCATTGTGACTTAACACATGAATCTGAAGAATCCATAATGGGGAAGGGAGAGGAAGTGAGGCTTATACGGATCATTCGAGACTTATTTGAGGGATATTTTAAATTTGAGGTATTTAACTAATTAGAGACACAGTTGTGCTTTGGAAATAGTCAGTTGTTAGTGGAATGACTGAATTTGCGTCGTGAGTTGGGTATGGTGGTATTTTCCTCTAATGAATTCAACCTTGTTTAGAACGGGCATTGGAGCTTTCAAAAGTAATTTTTCTATTATGATTTATAGACATAATATGAAATAAGTATACGAAAAAAAATTTATTTTAACTTAATGTATTTGCAAATACTCATGAAAAATTGCTCCAACCAAGAATGGAAATCGATGTAAGGACTCAACCTCATGAGATGAGAGAGAGTTCAACAAAATCATTTGCTGAAATTATTACTTTTCGTTGACACAAATAAATTGAGCAATAAAAGATTCTCATTTAAGATTTTCTCCCTCTTAATTTACCCATCCATTGAAGCATTTTTAAAAAGTTTAAACTCATAATTTCTAAAGGCCTGACAATTCATATAAACCTCGTTTGGAATCATGATTATAAACATGTTTTATTATGTAAATCGAGATAAAATATTTTCTATGCATTTCTTCTTATAAGTCTTACCAAACGCGCCATATAAGATTGCAGGCTGTGCTTCTTATAATATCCTGAAATTTAAAAATTCTATGACCAAAGTTTCTAATATCAAGACGACATTGCTCAGGGAATTATTTTATCTTCTCGGAAATTGCAACATCACATGATGTTGGCCCTTCATGAATGCAGGTCAAGAAGAGCAGAAACAGATTATATATGGTAAAATAATATTTTTATCATTAAAATTACAAAGACATTTTTAATTCATTTATGTTATCAATCCGCCAACTAATGTCATTAGAGAATACCCATTCTTTTTATGTTTATTCTATGAGAATGACTTATTTTTTATTTTTAATAGTTTTCAAAAAATATTTGTTAATTACGCTCTGAAAATTCAAAATTGCCTTATATTATTAAACATACTATAATTTTAAATGGAAGAGATATGAATTATTGAATTAATGATTGTGCGATTGAAGGGGATCGTTGGATTATTTATTGTGTGTGTTTGATGTCACTTGACAAATAAAAAACCATTAATACCAATTAAATGCTTTCACCAATTATAAAATTACTATTGCGAAAAAGGTAATATTGTCTTCGCCGGTGATTATAAAATCAATGTTTATAAGTTATGTTGACCGATATTATTATCATATAATCAGACAGATGATCATTTCGCGATGAGAAGAGCCATTCTTTAATTCTCAGTGCATAAAATGAATTACTTTCATCGTCTTGATGATGCTTGGTGCATCGATAGGATCGCTGAGCTGGCCACGAAGCTAATGATATACCCAGACTCGTAATATTTGAAAATGACAAGGGAGAGTTAAAACTTCTTGTTTATATATTCTAACAAATGATTATGATCGAACCCACTTGGGTCCATCCTGATGGCAGGGAGTGAGCTGAAGCTTCTGGGCAGATGGTCGAGCCCTTTTTCGATGAGGGCGAAGATTGCTCTGAACATCAAATCACTTGAATTTGAATACTTCGAAGAGCACATGAACCCCAAGAGCGATCTTCTTCTTCAATCCAATCCAGTTTACGCCCTAATCCCAGTTCTTATCCACCGTGGCAAACCCATCTGCGAATCCCTCATTATTGTCGAATATATCGACGAGAATTGGTCCTCTGGCCCCTCCATCCTCCCCTCCGACGCTTATGATCGCTCAACCGCTCGATTCTGGGCTGCGTACATCGACCAGAAGGTAACAGAATTTAACTTTCCGAGAAAAGAAGTGTGTATTTTCCATCAATTTCTGGGTTTTCTGAATGAAATTTGTTTCTCTAATTGTGGTAGTGGTTTCCCTCAATGAAAAGCATCATAACTGTGGAAGATGAGGAGTCAAGAAAGCCATACTATGAGACAATGGACGAAGTGGTTGGGAGGATGGAGGATGCGTTTGGGAAAATCAGCAAAGGAAAACCCTTTTTTGGTGGAGACCAGATTGGATTCATTGACATTGCTTTTGGAAGCAATCTGGGCTGGCTCAGTGTTGTAGAAACTTTGTATGGACGAAAGTTTCTTGTAGAGGAAAAAGCTCCTTCTCTGGTGAAATGGGCTGAGAGATTTGCTGCTGATCCTGCTGTGAATGGTCTCATACCTGAAACTGATAAACTCATAGAGCTTGCCAAGTTCCTTCAGATCAAATGGAGAACTGCAATTGCCAAGAAGTAGAATTAACGGCTGTGTTTTGCTTGCTGGTGTAAAATGTAAATGCTCTTATGCTGTTGTTGTATGGCTAAATAAAATGGTGATACATTATTTAGGGTGCTTCTTACAAGTTTTTCTTGAATTTTCTTCTCTTTTGGGCTGCACTGTCATTTGTAGCAGCAAACAAGTGCTTTGGATTTGATTAGATGATTTCAGAGTCCAATGGTTGTCTTCTCTTGCTGCCAATTTGAAGAAATAACATACTAGTATCTCCTCAATGTACTTTTCATAACACTGCTTCATTACTTGAAATTCAAAATCTGAGTAATACTGGATTTTTTTCTCGGGTCATTTTCTGATATTTTAGGCTATTGTAGGCTCCAGATATTTGAGGGCATTGTGAATTATCCTAGCTGCAATATTCGCAAGAGCGTGGGGTTGAAAAACATCAAACTTGCAAGAATAGAAGACACTGATGAGTAGGAAAGTGCCATGCATATTCTCAGAGATTGCGCTTATGCTGAGCAGTTTTGGAGGCAGCTTATCAGTCCAAAGTATTACGCGCAATTCTTCAACTCTCCCTTGAAAAACTGGTTTGCTTTAAATCTGAAAAGAGACTTGGGTATACATGAAGATAGTAATTGGGATTTAAAATGGGCTGTCACTACCTGGAAATTATGGTTATGGAGGAATGAGATGGTGTTTGGCTCTGATTTTCAAAAGCCTCCTGATCAAGCAGTAGTCATTGAAAATAGCCGGGGAAATTATGTCATGATCCAGGATGATGCTAGAACAAACCTGTCTAATACAAGTGGGGGTTCCTGGAAACCTCCATACTTAGGTTGGATAAAAGTTAACGTGGATGGTGCTATGACTTCATCTTTGAGTAAAGCTGGGTAGGGGGGTGTTCTAAGAGACTGTAAAGGTATGTGGATAGTAGATTTCTCCTGTTTTCTCGGTAATTGCACTACCATCGAAGCTGATCAGTGGGCTATCTTCAAGGGTCTCAAACTTGCTTGGGATTTTGGATTCAAGAAGGTAATTCTAGAATCTGATTCAAAGAGTTCGATTGATATACATGTTCAAGAAGGAGCCGCGCACCAACTCAGAGAGCTTACTCTGCCTTCCAATACGAGAATACATGTCCTATGCTTGGGACCTTGAATTAAAATATATTCCAAGAGAGCAAGATCAGCTTGCTGATGCTTTGGCCAAGGGAGGTTTATCCAAATCTTCTCTTTTTGCTACCTGTCCTTCTCGTTTGAGGACCTTATTTGATGTTGAGTGTTTGGGATCAAGTTGTACTAGCTTGTATGGGCTCTAGCCCTCTTGTTTACCAAGGAAAAAAAAAGAAGAAAAAAGGAAGACACTGATGAGTAGGGGTGGTAACATAGGTCAAATTG
The DNA here is from genome assembly GCF_004799145.2 of Neltuma alba. NCBI lineage: Eukaryota > Viridiplantae > Streptophyta > Magnoliopsida > Fabales > Fabaceae > Neltuma > Neltuma alba. The sequence goes on along the minus strand of NW_021634245.1, from coordinate 26,134 downwards.
TGGGTTGCAGGTTGACCCGTGACGCGTTAGGGTTAGGCGATGCGGGTTAAAAAGGCCTCGCATAATGAAAAGCCAACCTCCAACTAGTATTTTCTTCTTCTTTTTTTTTTTGAAATTTTTTTATTTTTTAAAATTTTTCTTTTCTAACAATTGATAATATAATTTCTTTCAATTCTTCATAACTTGTTTCCTCTTTTATAGTTGTTGTTCTTATACTACCTCCCACATATCTCATATCATCTTTTCCATCATTTATAAATTTTTCTCCTATATGAACAAAGTACAATAGATGCTTTCTAGGCATATTCACCATCAATAATATAAACCTGCATAAAAAATCACGCAACTGTTATTGACAAGTCAAGCAGCAACGTTGACAACTGTTGTGGCACATATTTGACAACTATCGTGGTTTGATTGACAACACAATATCCCATTTTGTACTAAAGGCTTCTACCCACCCTAACCTTCATCTTTTTCTTCTTTTGTCACTGAACTAACGCCAAAACAGAGCAAAATCACCCACAATACATCCAAAAATATGACACCCATAATTATCCTACAAACCCAACTTAAATCACTAACACACACTAACCAAAAACACAGTTTTTTCCTTGATTTACTTGTTCATCTTAGACAACAAAAAAATTTACAGTACTAAAGGCAAAAATGATTTTCTGATTTCTCATTCCCAAACATAATCAATCTATCGAGAAAAATGTTCCAAGAGAGGAGAGGAAAGAAATTTCTTGACTTGAAGATTTATGGAGATTCAAATGAAACTTCTTTGGAGTTTACTAATGATAATGGGGAAGATACTTTATTATTAATGGCTCCTTCCTTCTTTTTCCACGCCCTCTCTCTCAGTCATAACAGAGCCACACTGCGCGGGAAATTGACCTTAGCGTCTTCTGTTTCTGATATGGTAGGGCAATAAAATCATTTTAACTTTCTGAAAATTGCAGTCAAATCCCTTTGAGACTTTAGAAGAATTGTCACATTTCAAGAAATTTTTTTGTTGTATATTTACTTATGTGGGACTTTAATGTCATTTTTTCCGATAATTTTCCTACATAGACACATCATGCTTGTGTTGGCATCACAATTATTTCTCACATCCTGTGTTTTTCTTCTTCACAGTTTATGCTTATGGCAAACACTAACCTCACGCTTCTTGGTGGCTCTGGTTCAGTCCCTTCGTTTTGAGGGTTAAGATTGTCCTCAGCATCAAATCCCTGGAATATAATAATGTTGAAGAGACCTATCATAAAGCTCTCTATATGTAGAAAATATTTATTAAAAAAATTTAATAAAAAGAAGTATTTTTACATACCCAAATGATCCTTAGAGCTTATCACATACGGTGTAGCTCAACACGCTTGCCCTCTCTTTTCCTCTTTGCCTCTCGCTCTCTCTTTTTCTTCCGTCTATCACTTCTTCTCCCATTGATTCTTCCCACTCAACCGTCTTCCCTTCATTTTTCTTTCTTCATTTATTAACCACACTCTTCAAATTTCTTTCATCAATAAATGACTCCTTCTCCCAAATTCTTCTTCTTCTTAAATGCCCTCAAGCTTTTCCACTTAATTAGTATTTTTTTAAAATAAAATATTATTATTTTATAATATTAAAATATTATTATTTTGTTTTAATTATTTAAAAGAAAGAGAAGTGGGAAGGAGAGAGAGTGTGAGTTGGAGACAATAAATATGGGTAAAATAGGAAATCAACACAAAAAAGTAAAGACAACTTTTAAGTGTCTCTTATATATAGGAACATGCCATAAGCACCAAATGTCTCTTATAATAAGGAACGGAGGGAGTATTATTTTGTTTTATTTATTTAATTAATTTTTTATTTTTATTTTTTGAAATAATAATTTTTATATTAAAATAATATTTAAGACGTTACATTTTGAGTATAATATATTTGAGACTCTTATTATTACACACCAGACCATGATTTTCTACCCTTGAAAGCAAAAAAAAAAAGAAAAAAAAAGACTTTTTGGAAAATCATTATTTTCCATATCCAAATCATGGTTTTTCAATGTACAAGTGGTTTTGTGAAAAAAGTTACTTGTTTGGCTACTTTTTCCAAAATCGGTTTTTACTCCGAAATTAAGATTTTTTTTTTTTTTGGTGAAGCTCCCAAATTATGATTTTAATTTCTCTCTCGACGCACTCCCAAGAGTCGGATGAAGAGTTTTTGGTAAGCATTTTCACGTAAAACAAAATAAAATTCATTTTATGTACTTATTTTATACACTGTCTAAAAAAAATTTTTGACCATAAATTCTATTTTCTAATCTTATTTAAAATATTTAAACTTAATTTAAACAAATTATAATTTATTATATTTCTATTTTTAATTCTTGAAGTAAAAAAATTAAAAAAACGATAATTTTTATTAAAAAGTTACTAAAATTTGTTCAAATCATCAGGATGAAATACTGAAACAAAAAGTATTACTTCCAGTTCTTAATATAAGAGCTAGTTAATTAATTTGAGTAGACTAAAAAAATTAGTTAAGTTAATTATTTATAATAAATAAGAGTTGTTTTTCCTAAAATATTCTTACTAATTAAGTATATTGGTTAGAACTATTATTATTATAATGACTATTTTGCAAAAAAAAGATAAATATAAAAGATAAAATAAATTTGGATTATATATTTAATATTAAAATAAAAATCAAATAAATTTTTATATTAATTATATTAAGGACCGGGGTAATACTGCAAGTAAAATGCCCAAGTTTTATCCGGAAAATGAGTGGCAGAGACTATTGGACTGTTGTCGGCCCTTATTCCGTTCGGCGAAGGCTGCTCAGTCAATTAATACTCTTCCGTCTTTTATTATAAACAATATAAGACTCTATTATATAGATTAAAAAATTAATTAAAGATAATAAGTAGGTAAAAATAGAAATTCTTTTACCAAAATATGGAGAGAGTATTAAAAAAATAAAAAATTTATTATCTTAAAAAGAATTATTAAAAAAATGTGTAATGAAGAGAGATAATAATTTAAAAAATAAAACAATAAATACATTAAACATTAAATAATTAGTGGAGCAAAATAAAAAATTTGTTATAAAAATTTAAGAACACAAACGTTGTTTGTATCTAAATACAAGAAATGATAATTATAGTTTATCGCTTTCAATCAAAAGCAAGGTCGGTGTTGAATTTGGTGGTTCCCACTTTACCAGTTTTCCTACATAAACACCTCACGCTTGCTTGTACTAGTATCAGCTTCACAATTATTTCTCACATCCTGTGTTTTTCTTATACTAGCTACTCATGGCAAACACTAACCTCAAGCTTCTGAGTGGATGGTTCAGTCCATTCGTTTTGAGGGTTAAGATTGCCCTCAACATCAAATCTCTGGAATATGAAAACATTGAAGAGACCTGGAACCCAAAAAGCCGGCTTCTTCTCCAGTCAAATCCTGTTCAGCAGAAAATCCCGGTCCTCCTTCACGGAGACAAACCCATCTGTGAATCTAGAATCATCGTCGAATACATAGACGAGGTTTGGAACTCCGGTCCCTCCATCCTACCTGCAGATGCTTACGATCGAGCCATGGCTCGTTTCTGGGCTGCCTACATCGATGACAAGGTATCAAACGATTAATTTCTCTTCATACTTTATCTTTACTGCTATTCCGATCCCTTTTGGTTAATGCTAATGAGTTTCACTGGGGATAGTGTTCTGCGGCCATGAGAAATGTTCTCGGTGAAGAAGACGAAGAAGCAAGGAAGTCATACTTGGAGGAAGTAGAAGATGTGCTTGTGACAATGGAAGGTGAGTTGCAGAAATGTTGCAGAGAAGAAAGAAAGGGATTTTTTGGAGGAGAAGAAATTGGGTTGGTTGATATTACTTTTGGAAGCTTGCTGCGTTGGTTGAGTGCGATAGAGACTATGAACGGAAGAAAGTTGATGGTTGAAGCGAAGCATCCTGGTTTGGTGAAATGGGCAGAGAGATTCGGGTCTGATCCTAACGTGAAGGGGTTGATGCCTGAAACTGAGAAACTCATTGAATATGTAAAGGTTCTTCAGATAAGATGGAAAGCTGCCGCGGCTTCTGCAAAGTAATCGAACTCGTTTACAATTCTGTAATGAGATTACAAACTGCATTTGGTCTTTAAAATAATTGTCTTTTGACGAGCTTTTGGAGTAATAATAAGCAGTTTCTTTTCTGGCCTCATGTGTATTCACTTTTGACTTTTTAAATAATATGAATCAAAATTCTTGGAGACGAAGTGCACATTGGATAATAATGTCCAGCACGAAAGTCAATGAACATGTTTCTTCTGGTAGCAAATGATGCCACGTTGATTCTTGACATTACCCTGATTCAAGAAATACTTCACAATCCAAAGTTAGTGCAAATTTCTTGGACAACAGAATTGTTCTGCTGTATTGGTTTGCCGGGAAATGAGACCATGAACAGACATCATTAAGATAATGAAAGCTTCCTCTGAATTCTTGATGAAAGGCAATATTTCTTTTTCTCCAAGTGGAGGTAGGAGAATGATGACGCCTTTTAAAACATGAATCTGATTGCTTTTATATGATAAAGAAAATTTAAATAGGATCCGATGAATCAACCCTTCCTCTCCTATCTGTGTAGATGACACGGAATGGGCTCCAAACAAAATGGATTTTACATCAGAGCAAATGCAGAAAATATGTTCCTATGATTCTTGAACTTGACATCCAAGGACACAATAATAACAATGAACCTTTAGATGATTAACAAGTGCTTGTCATTTGTTTTAACGCAGAATTCAAATCCTTTCTTAACAGAGCACACACCACCAGCACTTTCATTTCAAATTAGTCTCTGGCAGAAAGACAAAGGAATCTTCAAAAATTTTCATTAGTCGTAGCAAAATCATACAGACTTCGAACCAAAGGTATATTCCAACATGTTGCCTCCCAAGAAGTAGGGCTATGTAACACAAGATCCGAAACCTTATTAATGTTCAAACTTTCAGCAAGATGTTTTAAAACCATATAGGCATATCTAAGGCCTTCTCAGTTTGCAACCTAAAGATGCATCAATATTTGCTGAGAAGAGAATCAAGCTCTGCTGTCATAATTCTCTAAATTCGTTTAACTAGTAAAGCTCAGTTTACTTTATGAGTAAGCCTACTTCCTAAGCCTCCCTTTTTTTTTTTTTTCTTTTTAAGGAGCAAAAGAAATTGACCAATTTGTTTAACTAGTAAAGCTCAGTTTACTTCATTACTATTACTGCAGGATTAGTCAGCCAGGAAACTCTTCCTCAAAAAGAGAGCGGTTCCTCCAATGCCATAAGAACCAGACTATAACCGCAAAAACAGTAAATGCACTATAATTTTAAATGGGATAAATGTGAATTATTGAATTAATGATTGCGTGATCGAAGGTGACCGTTGGATTATTTATTGCGTGCTTCATTGATGGCGCACTTGACAAAAAAAAAAAAACCATTAAAACCAATTACATGCTTTCATCAATTAAGAAATTACTATGTGTAAGTAATACTGACCAATGTTGTCATGCAATCAGACATTTGATCATCTGGTGATGAGAAGACTCATTCTTTTTTCTTATTTGATCAAAGAGTACAAGTGCAAAGGATTTTTATCCCTCTCAACAAATATGCTTTTTAGTTATGATATGAGGACCAAGCATAAAATAAATTACTTAGTAGGATTCATTTGGAATGATTTATAAATAAGTTTTTAATCGTGATTTATGAAATATAAAGTAAGTATATGAAATTTTTTTTAATCATAACTTGGGTAAAATGTGTTTATCAGCACTCAGAAAAATCCTTAATCATCTCCATGGCGCTTGGTGCAGTGATCCTGGCGACGAAGCCAATGATATCCCCAGAATCAAAGAACTTGAGAATAAACCAATTAAATTTGCGTCTAAAACTTATCATATGAGACTCATTTGGAGTGTAAATAATTTCCATTATAAAATGAGTCTTCGGGGTTAATATATCCTATAACAAATGATTATGATCGAACCAACTTGGGTCGATCCTGGTGGCGGGGAGTGAGCTGAAGCTTCTGGGCAGATGGTCGAGCCCTTTCTCGATGAGGACGAAGATTGCTCTGAACATCAAATATCTTGGATATGAATACTTGGAAGAGCATATGAACGCCAAGAGCGATCTTCTTCTTCAATCCAACCAAGTTTACGCCCTAATCCCAGTTCTTATCCACCATGGTAAACCCATCTGTGAATCCCTCATTATTATCGAATACATTGACGAGACGGGGTCGTCTGGCCCCTCCATCCTCCCCTCCGATGCTTATGATCGCTCAAACGCTCGATTATAGGCTGCTTACGTCGACCAGAAGGTAACAGATTTTAACTTTTCGAGGAAAAAATTGTGTATTTTCCATCAATTTCTGCGTTTCTGAATAGGAGTTGTGTCGGATCTCTAATTGTGGTAGTGGTTTCCCTCAATGAAAAGCATCATAACTGTGGAAGATGAGGAGGCAAGAAAGCCACGCTATGAGACAAGGGACGAAGTGGTTGGGAGGATGGAGGATGCGTTTGGGAAAATCAGCAAAAGAAAACCCTTTTTGGGTGGAGACCAGATTGGATTCATTGACATTGCTTTTGGAAGCAATCTGGTTTGGCTCAGTGTTGTAGAAACTTTGTATGGACAACAGTTTCTTGTGGAGGAAAAAGCTCCTTCTCTGGTGAAATGGGCTGAGAGATTTGCCGCTGATCCTGCTGTGAATGGTCTCATACCTGAAACTGATAAACTCATAGAGCCCGCCAGGTTCCTTCAGATCAAATGGAGAACTGCAATTGCCAAGAAGTAGAATTATCGGCTTGCTGTTGTAAAATGTAAATGTTCTTGTGTTGTGGTATGGCTAAATAGGATAATGATATGTTGTTTTGGGTGTTTCTTACAAGTTTGCTTGAATTTTCTTCTCTTTTGGGCTATACTCTCATTTGTAGCAGCAATTAAGTGCTTTGGATTTGATCAGATGATTTCAGAGTCAAATAACATACTAGTATCTCTGCAATACTTTTCAAAACGCTGCTCCATTACTTGAAATTCAAAATCTGAGTAATACTGGATCTTTTTCTCAGGTCATTTTCTGATAGTTTAGGCCACTATTCTGGTCAAAAAAAGAAAAAAGGGCCATTCCAGGCTACAGAAATTTGAGGGCATTCAGCATTGTGAATTATCCTAGCTGCAACATGCAGCATTGCACGACCTCCTAGCTCCCTTCAACAAAAGACACCGATGAAGTTAAGAGTGTTTGGATAGAAACCAAATCATGGTTTCATAAATATTTTTACAAAGAAATTTACCTTGTTTTGCAGAAAGTGCTTTTAAAACCATGATTTGGAGGTTGCCAAACACCCCCTTAATAGATCATGCAGACTGACATGACCCGAAATCATCACTTGTGCCGTGCACGTCAAGTATAATCCTGTGCCTGTTTTTCTTCCCATGGGTTGTTTCCCCGGGGGATTTTTGACCATGAACAAATTAGAATTTATTATATTTCTTTTTTAATTAAATTAAAGTAAAAATAAAAAAATTATTATTTTTTGTATTTCACTTCACTTAAGATATAAACAATTAATACTAAGTGTTAATAAAAGAGTTGCTAAAATTCATTCAGATCATCAACAGATTTCCACACTGTTCCCGGCCCTTAATTATCCTGTTGGGTTAAGGCGGCTCGGTGAATTAATATAGGTAAAAGGTTGGTCTACCTATTATTTTCCACCACTGATATGTAGCAAATTTGATGATTGGCATTCAATAATTAGCCTGCATAGACACCTCACAGTTGCTTGTGTTGACATCATAATTATTTCTCACATCCTGTGGTTTTCTCCTTCACAGTTTATACTTGTTAGCCATGGCAAACACTAACCTCAAACTTCTGGGTGGCTGGTTCAGTCCATTCGTTTTGACGGTTAAGATTGCCCTCAACATCAAATCTCTGGAATATGAAAACGTTGAAGAGACCTTGAATCCAAAAAGCCAGCTTCTTCTCCAGTCAAATCCTGTGCACAAGAAAATCCCAGTCCTCCTTCATGGAGACAAACCCATCTGTGAATCCAGCATCATCGTCCAATACATAAACGAGGTTTGGAACTCTGGCCCCTCCATCTTACCAGCAGATGCTTACGATCGAGCCATGGCTCGTTTCTGGGCAGCCTAAATAGATGACATGGTACTAAACTATTAATTTTTCTCGACACATCATGTTACTGTTGCGTTATTCTCTTTGGTTAATACTAATGAATTTCACTGGGGTTAGTATTTTGTGGCCATGAGAAAAGCTGTGCTTGAAGAAGACGAAGAGGTGAGGAAGCCGTACTTGGAGGAAATGGAAGGTGCGCTTGTGACAATGGAAGCTGTGTTGCAGAAATGTTGCAGAGAAGAAGGAAAGGGATATTTTGGAGGAGAAGAGATCGGGTTGGTTGATATTACTTTTGGGAGCTTGCTGTGTTGGTTGAGTGTGATAGAGACTATAAATGGAAGAAAGATGATTGTCGAAGCGAAGCATCCTGGTTTGGTGAAATGGGCAGAGAGATTCGGGTCTGATGCTAACGTGAAGGGGCTGATACCTGAAACTGAGAAACTCAATTGAGTTTGCAAAGTCTCTTCAGATGAAACTGAAAGCTGCTGCGGCTTCTGAAAAGTAATGGAAGAAGTCGTTCACAATGATCAAGATTTCTGTAGTGAGATGATGAACATGAACTGCATTTGGTCTTTACATTAATTTTCTTCTAAGCTTTTGGGATGTAATCAGAAGCAGTTTCTTTTCTTGGTTAATGTCATAATGTGGAGTGGACACTCCGAGCCATAGCCGCCCAACTTGACTTCACGTTCAAACCGGACATTTTCACTTTTTTTCAGGTATATAAAAAATATCAATATCGGTAATTATATAATTTATTTTGATGCTCATAATAATATGAATTCACTGTTGGCATTTAATATGAATTCTTACAGTGTTGTATGGCTAAATGAAATGATGATCTACTGTTCACGAGAAAAAGACAAACTGCTGTAATCTCATTTGAAATAGTTTATAAATAATTTTTTAGTTATAGTTTATAGAATATAAGGTAAATATATGACAAAAATTTTGTTTCCACTTACATAAAATGTGTTTAAAAATATTGTTGAATACTGTCTCAAACAGATTATAAATTTGCTTAAATTTTATTCTGCCTTGGCTGTACTGTCACTTGTAGCAACAAATAAGTGTTTTGGAAGAGTCAAATGGAGACGCTCGCAATAAAACTCTTCTGGTATATTTATATTATTTATATACTTATTTCATACACAATAAAGAAAGATTTTTGACTGTAATTTTCTATTTTCTAATCTTGTTTAAAATATTTAATTTAATATAAACAAATTAGAATTTATGAAATCTCTATTTTTAATTTTTGATGTATTAAAAAGTTCCTAAAATTCGTTCAGATCATCACAATGAAACATAAAGCACCGTGGGTAAAATGCTCAAATCAAATCCGGAAAATGAGTGGAGGTCCATAAATTACTTCCCTTTTTTTTTTTTTAACCATAAGCCCGTCATGGAGCTATCTGATTTTTACATAAAAAATTGTAATAAGCTACAAGTAGAAATTATTTGCTTATGGCTTTTAAAATATGAAAAAAGAAAAAGTTAAAAAATTTACTAATTCATCTTGTTCTTATTATAAACATCAAATAATTAGTTTATAAATAACCAAAAATCAATTAAAATTAGTTGAAAGTAATAAATAAGTTAAAAATATATTTTTATTTTAAATATATTCTTATAATAAATGATAAAAATATATATATGAGTTCAGCAGGAACTTATAAATAATTTAAAATTATTATATTATATAAATTGATATTTTTTATTTTTTATTATTTAATAAAAATTATACCCATTTTAATATTTTTATAAAATAAAATTATTTATTCAATCATAATTTAAATAATTTATTTTTATAAACTAATTTATTTATAAAAATATTTAAATATAAATCACATTGCTTAATCTGATTTTTTTAAAAAATTAAATTAAAAATAAATTGCTTCTTCTATTTCCAATTCAAACGTACTTGCTATTCTGCAGAGTGAATTATCCTTTCCACACTGTTTTCGGCCCCTATCCGGTTCGGGTAAGGCTGCGCGGTGAATTAATATAATACAGTTTGGTGATCCCACTTTTACCAGTTTTCCGGCATAAACACCTTTTGCTTCTATTGGCTTCACAATTGTTGCTCACAATCCTGTGTTTTTCTCCTTCACGGTTTATAGTTTATGCTAGCTACTCATGGTAAACACTGGCCTCAAGCTTCTGGGTGGATGGTTCAGTCCATTCGTTTGGAGGGTTACGATTGCCCTCAACATCAAATCTCTGGAATATGAAAACATTGAAGAGACCTTGAACCCAAAAAGCCAGCTTCTTCTCCAGCTAAATCCTGTTCACCAGAAAATCCCAGTGCTCCTTCACGGAGACAAACCCATCTGTGAATCTAGAATCATCGTCGAATACATAGACGAGGTTTGGAACTCCGGTCCCTCCATCCTACCTGCAGATGCTTACGATCGAGCCATGGCTCGTTTCTGGGCTGCCTACATCGATGACAAGGTATCAGACTATTAATTTCTCTTCATACTTCAACTTTACTGTTATTTTCCGATCCCTTTTGGTTAGTGCTACTGACTTTCACTGGGGATAGTGTTTTGTGGCCATGAGAAATGCTCTTCTTGAAGAAGACGAAGAAGCAAGGAAGCTATACCTGGAGGAAGTCGAAGATGCGCTTGTGACAATGGAAGGTGAGTTGCAGAAACGTTGCAGAGAAGAAGCAAAGGGATTTTTTGGAGGAGAAGAAATTGGGTTGGTTGATATTACTTTTGGAAGCTTGCTGCGTTGGTTGAGTGCGATAGAGACTATGAATGGAAGAAAGTTGATGGTTGAAGCGAAGCATCCTGGATTGGTGAAATGGGCAGAAAGATTCGGGTCTGATCCTAACGTGAAGGGGTTGATACCTGAAACTGAGAAACTCATTGAATATGCAAAGGCTCTTCAGATGAAATTGAAAGCTGCTGCGGCTTCTGCAGAGTGAAATGAACAAGATTTCTGTAGTGAGATGATGAACATGAACTGTATTTGGTCTTTGCATTAAATTTTCTTCTAAGCTTTTGGGATGTAATGACAGGGATGTTTGAGTAGCATAAAAAGTACGTTTTACTTTTCTGCAGTGGAAATAAACTTCTTTTCTTTGGGCGGTGTTTGGTAATATTTAAAAATGTTTTTTAAAAATATATTTTTATAAAGTGAGATAAATTTTTATATATATATTTTTTATATATTATAAATTTATCTTTAAAATTATGATTCGGTTTGTATATGAACATTAATACTTTTAAAACGAACACCCCGCGAGCAGTTTCTTTTCTTGGTCACTGTCATGATGTGAAACGGACACTCTCAATTAAATAGTCAAAGACGCTCAACTTGACTTTGGGTTCAAACCAGACATTTCCAATTTTTCAGGTATATAAAAAATATCAATATATCTTATTTTGATGTTGATTATTTATTTTTTTTGCCAATACACGTTGATTAATTATTACGGTGTTGTATGGCTAATAAATAAAATGATGACCCACCGTCCTGAGACCTACGTGTTACTTGCAAGCTTGCTTGAATGTTCTTCTCTTTTGGGCTCTACTGTCATTTGTAGCAGCAAACAACTGTCATAGATTTGATTGCGTTGTTTAGATTAGTTTTTAGGGAATAACTTCTGAAAAATAATAAAAAATTTTTTTGAGAAATTTTTTTATAAAAATAGATTATGTGAAAAAAGTAATTCTAATAAATTGAAAATGTTTATGATTATAATAAGAATTACTGTTTCATATTTAAATTATTACACACCAAACCATGATTTTCTACCTTTGAAAGCAAAAAAAAAAAAACTTGGAAAACCATAATTTTCCATATCCAAACCATGGTTTTTCAATTAATTTTGAGAAAAAATCAGCGGTCTTCCTACTTTTTCCAAAATCCTGGTTTTTACGTCCAAATTATGATTTTTTTTTCCCGTAAAACTCTCAAATTGTGATTTTAGTTTCTACCTGAACATCTTTAAGGGTGAGATAGAGAGTTTTTGGTAAGCATTTTTAGATAAGACAAAATAAAACTCTTCTTATGTATTTATTTTATATGCTGCAAAATTATTTTTGACCGTAAATTCTATTTTCTATTTTTTTTGGTAGAGTATTTTCTAATTTTATTTAAAATATTCAAATTTTAATTTAAACAAATTACAATTTATTATATTTCTATTTTAATTCTTGAACTAAAAAATGATAATTTTCTGAATAATTAATATTAAAATTTAATTACAAGGCGGAGACTATTCGTTGGTGTCACAGAGTCGATTGTCAATTCCGTTTTCTCCACTGTTTTCCGCCCTTGGGGCCAAGGCTTCTCAGTGAATTCATATAATATAGGCTAGGTGTCCGAATTTGGTGATTCCCACTTTACCAGTTTTCCGGCATAAACGCCTCTTGCTTCTATTGGCCTCACAATTATTTCTTATCCTGTGTTTTTCTCCTTCACAGTTTATAGTTTATACTAGTTACTCATGGCAAACACTAGCCTCAAGCTTCTGGGTGCATGGTTCAGTCCAATCGTTTGGAGGGTTAAGATTGCCCTCAACATCAAATCTCTGGAATATGAAAACATTGAAGAGACCTTGAACCCAAAAAGCCAGCTTCTTCTCCAGCTAAATCCTGTTCACCAGCAAATCCCAGTCCTCCTTCACGGAGACAGACCCATCTGTGAATCTAGAATCATCGTCGAATACATAGACGAGGTTTGGAACTCCGGTGCCTCCATACTACCTGCAGATGCTTACGATCGAGCCATGGCTCGTTTCTGGGCTGCCTACATCGATGACAAGGTATCAAACGATTAATTTCTCTTCATACTTTATCTTTTCACTTATTCCCATCCTTTTTGGTTAATGCTAATGAGTTTCACTGCGGATAGTGTACTGTGGCCGTGAGAAATGTTGTTCGTGAAGAAGACGAAGAAGCAAGGAAGTCATACCTGGAGGAAGTAGAAGATGTGCTTGTGACAATGGAAGGTGAGTTGCAGAAATGTTGCAGAGAAGAAGGAAAGGGTTTTTTTGGAGGAGAAGAAATTGGGTTGGTTGATATTACTCTTGGAAGCTTGCTGCGTTGCTTCAGTATGATAGAGACTATGAATGGAAGAAAGTTGATGGTTGAAGCGAAGCATCCTGGATTGGTGAAATGGGCAGAGAGATTCGGGTCTCATCCTATCGTGAAGGGGTTGATACCTGAAACTGAGAAACTCGTTGAATATGCAAAGGCTCTTCAGATGAAATTGAAAGCTGCTGCGCCTTCTGCAGAGTGAAATGAACAAGATTTCTGTAAGAGATGATAAACATGAACTGCATTTGGTCTTTGCATTAAATTTCTTCTAAGCTTTGGGATGTAATGACAGGGATGTTTGAGTAGCATAAAAAGTACGTTTTACTTTTCTGCAATCGGAATAAACTTCTTTTATTTAGCGAGGGTGTTTGGTAATTTTTAAAATACTTTTTAAAAATATTTTTTTATAAATTAAAATAAATATTTCTTTTATATATTATAAAATTATTTTTAAAATTATAATTTAATTTTTATCTAAACACGCCGTGTTTTTAAAACAAATACTCCCGAAAGCAGTTTTTTTTTTTTTTTTGGGGTCAGTGTCATGATGTGAAATGGACAGTAACAGTTAAATAGTCAAAGCCGCTCAGGTTGACTTTGGGCTCAAACCAGACATTTTCACTTTTTCAGATATATAAAAAATATCAATATATTTTATTTTGATGTTGATTGATTATTACGGTGTTGTATGGCTAATAAATAAAATGATGACCTACTGTCCTGAGTATTACTATCCTGAGTGTTTCTTGCAAGCTTGCTTGAATTTTCTTCTCTTTTGGGCTGTACTGTCATTTGCAGTAGCAAACAACTGTAATGGATTTGATCGTGTTTAATGTTTGGATTAGTTTTTAGAGAATAGTTTCTAAAAAATAATAAAAAATTATTTTGAGAATAAATTTTAACAAAATAGATTATGTGAAAAAAAGTAATTCTAACAAATTGAAAATGTTTATGATTATTATGAGAATTACTGTTTCATATTTAAATTATTACACACCAAACCATGATTTTCTACCCTTGAAAGCCAAAAAAAAAAACGATTTGGAAAACCATAATTTTCCATATCCAAACCAAGTTTTTCAATTAATTTTGAGAAAAAATAAGCAGTTCAGCTACTTTTTTCAAAATCCTGGTTTTTACTCCCAAATTATGAATTTTTTTTTCTTGTAAAACTCTCAAATTATGATTTTAGTTTCTACCCAAACACTCTTAAAAGTGAGATAGAGAGTTTTTGGTAAACACTTTTACATACAACAAAATAAAACTCTTTTTATGTATTTATTTTATGTGCTGCAAAAAAAATTTTTGACCGTAAATTCTATTTTCTAATTTTATTTAAACAAATTACAATTTATTATATTTCTATTTTTAATTCTTGAAGTTAAAAAAATAAAAAAAATGATAATCTTTTGTCCTGTACTCCATTTAAGATCTGAATAATTAATATTAAAATTTAATTACAAGGCGGAGACTATTCGTCGGTGTCACAGAGTCAATTGTCAATTCCATTTTGCCCACTGTTTTCCGCCCTTAAGGCCAAGGCTGCTCGGTGAATTAATATAATATACGGTAGGTGTCCTCTGTTGAATTTGGTGATTCCCACTTTACCCGTTTTCCTACATAAACACCTCATGCTTGCTTGTACGCGTGTTGCCTTCACAATTATTTCTCCTTCACAGTTTATAGCTTATACTAGTTACTCATGGCAAACACTAGCCTCAAGCTTCTGGGTGCATGGTTCAGTCCATTCGTTTGGAGGGTTAAGATTGCCCTCAACATCAAATCTCTGGAATATGAAAACATTGAGGACACCTTGAACCCAAAAAGCCAGCTTCTTCTCCAGTCAAATCCTGTTCACCAGAAAATCCCAGTCCTCCTTCACGGAGACAGACCCATCTGTGAATCCAGAGTCATCGTCGAATACATAGACGAGGTTTGGAACTCCGGTCCCTCCATCCTACCTGCAGATGCTTACGATCGAGCCATGGCTCGTTTCTGGGCTGCCTACATCGATGACAAGGTATCAAACGTTTAATTTCTCTTCACACTTTATCTTTACTCTTATTCCGATCCCTTTTGGTTAATGCTAATGAGTTTCACTGGGGATAGTGTACTGTGGCGATGAGAAATGTTGTTCGTGAAGAAGACGAAGAAGCAAGGAAGTCATACCTGGAGGAAGTAGAAGATGCACTTGTGACAATGGAAGGTGAGTTGCAGAAATGTTGCAGAGAAGAAGGAAAGGGATTTTTTGGAGGAGAGAAAATTGGGTTGGTTGATATTACTTTTGGAAGCTTGCTGCGTTGGTTGAGTGTGATAGAGACTATGAATGGAAGAAAGTTGATGATTGAAGCCAAACATCCTGGTTTGGTGAAATGGGCAGAGAGATTCGGGTCTGATCCTAACGTGAAGGGTTTGATGCCTGAAACTGAGAAACTCATTGAATATGTGGAGGCTCTTCATATGAGATGGAAAGCTGCCGCGGCTTCTGCGAAGTAATCGAACTCGTTTACAATTCTGTAACAAGATGACGAACTGCATTTGGTCTTTAAAATAATTTTCTTTTGATGAGCTTTTGGGAGCGTAATAATAAGCAGTTTCTTTTCTGGCCTAATCTGAATTCACCGTTGACTTTTTAAGTAATATGAATCAAAATTCTTTGAGAGACGAAGCGCACGTTGGATAATAATGTCCAGCACGAAAAGTCAATGAATATGTTTCTTCTGGTAGCAAATGATCCCACGTTGATTCTTGACATTACCCTGATTCAAGAAATTCTTCACAATCCAAAGTTACTGCAAATTTCTTGGACAAAAGAATTGTTCTGCTGTATTTGTTTTCCGGGAAATGAGACCATGAACAGACATCATTAACATAATGAAAGCTTCCTTTGAATTCTTGATGAAAGGCAATATTTCTTTTTCTCCAAATGGATGCAGGAGAATGATGTCGCCTTTTAAAACATGAATCTGATTTCTTTTATATGATAAAGGAAATTTAGATAGGATCCAATGGAGCAACCCTCCCTCTCCTATCTGTGTAGATGACATGTAATGGGCTCCAAACAAAATGGATTTTGCATCAGAGCAATTGCAGAAAACATCTTCCAATGATTCTTGAACTTGACATCCAAAGACATAATAATGAGAATGAACATTTTGCTGATTAACAATTGCTTGAAAGGCAGCTGTTACTCTCATAGCAGATCACGAAGTTCAGTATCAGCATTCAATGAAGGGTCATTTGTTTTAACGCAGAGTTCAAATCCTTTCTTAACAGAGCACACCGCTAGCACTTTGATTTCAAATCAGTCTGTCTGGTGATTGGCAGAAAGACAAAGGAATCTTCAAAAATTTTCATTACTTGTAGCAAAATCATACAGACTTCGAACCAAAGGTATATTTCAACATGTTGCCTCCCAAGAAGTAGGGCTATGTAACATAAGATCCGAAACCTTATTAATGTTCAAACTTTCAGCACGATGCTTTAAAACCATATAGGCATATATAAGGCCTTTTCAGTTTGCAACCTAGAGATCCATCAATATTTGCGGAAAAGAGAATCAAGCTCTGCTGTCATAATTCTTTAAATTTGTTTAACCAGTAAAGCTCAGTTTACTTTATGAGTAAGCCTACCTCCCAAGCCTCCCTTTTTTAGGAGCAAAAGAAATTGACCAATTTGGCATCGATAAGTTACAGAGATTCCGGGGGTACGACAGAATGTAAAGTTATGAGGCAGATGACAGTCGAGAGATAGATGAATTATGAGTTGTAACCCCATTGACCTTTTTTGCGGAAAAAAAAAGCTACATCTTGAAAAAGGTATGACAATCAATTTATCCTTATTTTATGAAAATTGAAAGGGTTAATACAATGATTAGTCCTTACACTTTTCATTCATTTTGGTTTTGGTCCCTGAAGTTTGGAACCTCCAGTTTTGGTCCTTTAAGTTTGCTCCGTTTAAAACGTTAGTTCTTATATTTTTAAAAGGACTTGGTGTCACCTTTAACACTGTTAAATATGCTGACATGTCCCTAACTCTGTTAAATATGCTCATATGGAACCAAGTGGACGAGCTGAGGTGGCTTATAAAAGATTAAAAAAATTTGACAATTAAAAAAATGGTAGAGAAAGGAACAGGCGGTAAAATGTAATACCCAAGTCGAAGGCTAAAACCATTCTTTGCAATCGAAAAAAGAAAAGGAGAGGGTTAGGTCAAAAGCGGTCCCACTTGGTAGTCGCCGGAGTTGAGCTGGCCGTCGCCGGAGGTGGGGAACTGACCGATCAAGGTGCGACGACAGTGAAGGAGGAATCGCATTTGACAGCAAAAAAAAAAGTAAGCTCATCTCAAACAATCACCGCGCTATCACAAAGGAAACTGCTATATTCTTGAACTGACTGAAGGTCAATGTTGTCATTGAAGGTCGCTTTTATCGTCGACATTGAGAGCTAGGGCAAAGCAAAGCGAGGTGGGGCGCATGTGAAGTCTGAGAAGAGGACAAAGCAGAGAAGACCAAAGATCAGTTCTCGAATATGTATTCAAGAAGACCAGTTCTCAAATACGTATTCGAGAAGACCATTTCTCTAATATATATTCAAGAATATAGTTGAAAATAAGCTTTGAGTTAGAATGCGCGGTGATTGTCTGAGAAGAGCTTACTTTTTTTTTTGCTGTCAAATGCGATTCCTCCTTCACTGTCGTCGCACCTTGATCGGTCAGTTCCCCACCTCCGGCAACGGCCAGCTCAACTCCGGCGACTACCAAGTGGGACCGCTTTTGACCTAACCCTCTCCTTTTCTTTTTTCGATTGCAAAGAATGGTTTTGGCCTTCGACTTGGGTATTACATTTTACCGCCTGTTCCTTTCTCTACCATTTTTTTAATTGTCAAATTTTTTTTAATCTTTTATAAGCCACCTTAGCTCATCCACTTAGTTCCATATGAGCATATTTAACAGAGTTAGGAACATATCAGCATATTTAACAGTGTTAAAGGTGACACCAAGTCCTTTTAAAAATATAAGGACTAACATTTTAAACGGAGCAAACTTAAAGGACCAAAACTGGAGGTTCCAAACTTCAGGGACCAAAACCAAAATAAATGAAAAGTATAAGGACTAATCATTGTATTAATCCAAATTGAAACTATGAAGCTTTGGCATGCCGAGCTTCCTTCGCCCCCCCCCCCCCCCCCAATCCCCTCCAACGGTGCGTGGTAAATTGATGAATGATGACTTTGGCAGCCATTGATTGTCCGTAAAATATCTAGAAACCACCTACCAAACAGTGCCAAAAATGAAAATTCTACTCTCGGTGGCAAGCCCACAAATCAACAAGTAGATGACGACAATGATTGACATCAACATTTTCTTGCGGTTATGCTGACGAGGATCTTTATGATAAGTATACATTGATAATATTGATTGATGATTGATATTTTCGTACGGGAGGTTAGCCTCGGACAAGATTGAGACCATTTATTCTACCCTCGCTCTTTTAGATTTTCACAATCCACGGAGAAAGCAGATTATAGAATGAAAGAGGAAAGGGAAAAGATGGGAGGAGGAGGGGTCAAACTGGACAAATGGGGATACGAAGTGAGAACTTCTTCCGAGGACTGCATTTCATCTATCAACGCCTTCTACGATCAGGTCTGCTTCTAACTCCTCTCTTGTTCGCTGTTTTCTTTTACTCTGTGCTCGGAACTTCAATTCTCTGAAATTGGTGTCTTTGGGACCGGGAAGTTTCTCGGGTATGGCAGAGATCGGTGTGTGATTCTGGAAGCCGCAGCTCATGATAAAGACTGCGTTTTGGCCAACATCTTGGCAGCCCATCTCCTTAACTTCTCTGATCCTTCACGAGCTCCTTCTTTTCTTGAAGCTGCCAAGGCCAACCTTGTAATCTTTCATTAACTTGGCTACCGTTGAAAATGATTTTGCCTCAATTTTTCTTTCTTGTGCATAATTGGAGCTCAGTTGTGACAGGAACAAGCTACTCGGTATGAGAAACTAGTTTTCGATGCCGTCAGTTATTTGGGTTCTAAAGACAGAGATGATGATGTCGCTGTTGAGTTACATCTTAAGGTGATTGGCCCTCGTTAATGGATGCTATCCCCCCCCCCTTTTGCCCAAAACTTCTGCTTTTCAATCTATCATTACGGTCTGTGGGAGTTTGGTGACAACAATAGATACTGAATTATCCCCTGGCTTTTAAATTCAAGTTCTTCTCTTATAAATATCTCAGAACTTCATTACTACGTGAATTGCTAACAAATAGTTTTGTATGGAATATCACCTTGACACACATTCCCATCCTGTAGAATTTGCTGGCAGTTCCTCACTTCCTTTGCATAAATGCCTAAATTTTTTTATTGGAGCTTCAAATGGGCCCAAAACCTTTGCATTTAACACAAAATCTATTAAAAACCAATCTGTATATACTATCTTAGTTCCTTCTTGCATATCAATGTAATAATCAGTATATCTAAAGAAGTTATAGGTATATTTTGTAAGACATGATTGATTCAAAATATAAAAGCACCGTTAAAGTTCTTTGTAAAAGTTCTCATTTTTCTTACGAGTCTTGAGGTGATAATTGCTGGTTACTTTGGCATTAACTGGAAGACCTAAATACTAGAGAACACAATGTGAACCAAACCAGTAAACTTAGAAGGCGTTAAGGATGTAGTCAAATAATTTAATGCTGGCTTGTACAATCTCTTGTTAAAGTTGGAGAAAAGTAATTGGATGCTGCAGATACTTCCCCAGTTCTAGTGCCTGTACTACTTTTGAAATTAATTTATAATGCTTTCTCATGCCTTTTTGATTTATACAACGTCCGTTTGCTTTGCAGGTTCTGAAAGAGTTCCCAAGAGATCTGGCATCCCTGAAGAGAGCTCAAGTTCTGTGCTTCTACATGGGTCAACCTGATCTTTTTCTGTCTCTTATTCGCCAGGTTATTTTCTTATCTGAAACGGTTTTGCTTCTTTCTGCAACAATTTTCATGTAAACAGCAATTTTTTTTTTTCATTGGTCATGAAAAACTTTCTTGCACCTTTTTAGGTGGAATATGAAAACCTTGGGTTTATTAGCAGCAATCTTTCATCATGTTTAAAGAAATGGAAAAATTGCCAATATAGATATATAATAGCTTTTTTATTAACATTTGACATATAGTACAGAACTGAATTTTATGACTCGTACCAAATTGAAGTGCACAAAGGTCGAGAATGAATCACCAAACCAGAATGTATTCTGTTGGTTTTTTGCTTGTTCTGTTTCATTTGCATCAAGTAATTGAAATTGGCTATGAATCTCGTGCCTGGTGGATAAATTCATATTCCCCCTAGCTATTTCAAACACTATCTTTCCACCATTCTAAGTTACCGTACCAAACACCATTGTGCTTGCTGCCTAGTGCTCACTGGAAATCACACTCTTCTTTAATCCAGATATTTAATTCTTTAATCCCTAGATGATTTTCAATTACTCCTCCAGTCCTAAATATAAGACCCACTTTGTACAAAGTGGGTCTTATATTTAGGACTGGAGGAGTACATCATTTATCTATTCAAGGGCATTTCAATTCCTTATGCTTCTAAGTTGTGCAGGTTCTTCCTGAAAATGAAGGAGATAATTACGTATACGGCATGCTTTCTTTTGCTTTATTAGAGGTTGGACAAATGCGAGATGCTGAGAAAGCTGCCAAAAGGGGACTTGAAATCAATAAGGAAGACGTCTGGGCGCAGCATGCTGTAGGTTGATGTATTTGTTAAACATTAGAAATATTTTACCGTGTCATTATTATACAGGACATGCTTCCTTTTCCCATGCTACTCAATTGACAATGAGGCGGCATTTTGCTTGTGGAAATCGAATTTGTCAAGACCATAGGAAACTATTTATACAAAATACTAACACACATCCTGTACAGCACTTAACAATTCTAAAATGTTCATATTTGTCATATCCAAACGTTATAAATAGGTTCCCCAGTGCTCTGGAAATTAAATTTCCTGCTTGCTAGGCACCTAGGCTTCAATTATCACCGGCAATTCAGTCATTGATTGAGCAATCATTTCATGTTTTTGTTTCAGATATAATTTATTTATAATCAGTAACATATATAAACACAAGTTACTGTCAAGTGTATTTGCTTCAAGAACCTCTAATTAGTTATAACCTAGATGACTATTGAAACCATCAAATTTTGTTCTGCAGTTATGCCATGTTTTTCAGTATGAATGCAAATTTAAAGAAGCAGTTCAGTTCATGGAAGGATGTGCGTCTTCATGGAATTCTTGTTTGTCATTTATGTAAGCATATTTTTCATTATTACAAAGCTTCATCCCACTTTGTCATAGTGAGCTAGAACTTTTTTTTTTTTTTTCTTTCCAGGCTGACCCACAATTGGTGGCATGTAGCACTTTGTTATTTAGAAGGTAATGCCCCAGCACAAAGAGTCCTTGAGTTATATGACCATCATATATGGAAAGAGTTAGAAAGAGCTGATGCTGCCGGAGAGGTATATTATTTGGCCGACTTTACTGCAATCAATAGCTTTAAATTTTCTTCATTCCTTTTATTGTCAATTCTAACTTAATCTGCGCATAGGTTTACTTAAATGCTGTGGGTCTTCTTTTGCGATTGCATGTTCATGGTGAGCTTGATGTCCTTGGGGATCGTCTCGAGATACTAGCAGGATGCCTAAGTGACCAAGTGAGTTCCCAAAAAATTCTACATTTATAATTTTCAAAATGCAATACTTGATTTTGTCACGGACTTTTTTTGAATTTATGTAGACCTCCTTTTGCAACCTTGAACTGGATCTTTACATCAACCTCTAGTTCATTGCCTTATTCTACATAAACCTCCATTGAACAGAGAAAGTGTGAACACTCAAGAAAATCCATGGCAGTTTCTTTGGGGATTCGTGCCGGGGAAATTTGTGTTGGTATTGAAAATTAGAAGGGTTCTTGTAAAATTTGGAATACTGTAATGATCTCAAAAATAATTTTACTAAAATTTTTACAATTCCAATATGAAAACAAAGGTGGTAATCCTATTTAAAGTTTTTACATCAGAAGTTCTAAGGTCTACTAAACACTTTTGTGTCCATAGTATCTTTTAGTGTCAAAGTGGTTAACAAAGCAGATACCGAAGGACCAATACTGTTGCCTGCGTATCTTTGATGCTATTATCGTGTGTGCCTTCATGTAGTCTAGGACTGATGACGCTTTAAAGCATAAAACTTTTTGCTAACATGGACCAAATGTGTTATGTATAGAAGCTTAAGTGTCTGAAGCGTAAGAAATAATTTGAAATAAGCTTGTTAAAAGTTTCAGGTTTCTAAACCAATTTTTAAGTCCCTGGCTAGATTTAGGTCTAACTCACTAATTGTTTGCACTCATTCAATAGATGATCACAGAAACATGCTAAGCACAACCAGTGAACCGTAGTAACCATTGCTTTGGTGATGGAACAGCTACTATGGTCCTGGGTGATATACAGGTGTTAGGGTGTTTTGTCCCATGAGAAGGTAGACTTGACACAAGTTTAGTAATGAAGTAACTTTATTTTGTAACTTTTTCTATCAGGAGAACCTTGATTTTTGTTAGGATTCTATCTCGGACTGGAACTTCTTTAAAATGAAATCGTTGTTTTTATCGTTAATGATATTTCCACAATGTGGTATGAAACATGGAATTTTATGTCTCTACAGTAAATCAAGATTTTGTAATGGGGGGTGCAAATACCAGATGCCAAAAATTATGATTAAAAGATACAGCTCTGTCAGGATATATTTTAAGTTATTAAGGAATTTTATGAATCGCTGGTGAAAATGTATTTTTCTCTTACAAGTTACTACTTTTCTGAGACGTATCTTTTCCATGTCCATTAATGATGCTTTTCATATGGCTTTTATATAGTGCTTCAAGTCCATTGTTGAAATTTGGCCAAAAAAAAAAGAAAAAAAGTACAATGTTGAAATAACTTCAATTCTGCAATTTATGAATGTACGCACGACTTGTTTAGGCAAATTGGAATATAGAGTGGCACCTTGATGTAATGACCGTCTGGGCTTTAGCAAAGACTGGAAAATTCTCTAAAGCTGAGGATCTTCTAAATGAGTTAAAATACAGGTAGAAGCATCATCTTATCTTCTAGAGAAACTTTTGTAGAGATATGTTATGCATTATTTTATCAAGTTTTCTTACTGTAGGATTTCTAGAATGGGCACAAAGAAGCAACAATCAATGCAGAAGGGAATGCAGGTATGCCCTAGGCTGCTGTTTCCACGACCACGTGAAAATGTTGCCTTCTTGTATTCATGATCCCTAATTGCTTGTTGTGAATCTCTTCTGATGTTTGACAATCCGATTTTGTTGCACTCAATTTTGATTTGTGAATTAGGCTTTTCATTACAATAACCAGTAGTGTTACAGAATATGTATCAAGGAAAAATTTGAGGCTCTTCCCCTGGGCAATGCAGCCATTAAATGTGGGCCAGATTGCCGTAAATTGTAGTCATCCTTCACTTTTGGATGTTTTACTCAGAACAATCAGTTAGGTGCTTGAAGCAACAGTCATCATGTGGTGCTGGCTGAATATGTGACAAATAGGACTACAATTCATATGGATTACCTTGGATCGCCATCTCTCGCCTCTTTAGCATAAATCCTACTTAATTCTTACTGGCCTGGTATCCGTTTCTTAGAATCATTCAAGTATATGGTGAAGCGCATAATTTGTCCATATTGTTGCTTATGACAACCCTTCCCAAACTTCCATGATTAACGTCAGTAGAAATTATTACAAACATGGGATCCTTTGCTCATGCGACTTTGCGAGTGAACTCTTATCATTCTTTTACAGTTGAAACTCCCTTCTATTGATACTTTCTAGATC
The DNA here is from genome assembly GCF_004799145.2 of Neltuma alba. Classification (NCBI taxonomy): domain Eukaryota; kingdom Viridiplantae; phylum Streptophyta; class Magnoliopsida; order Fabales; family Fabaceae; genus Neltuma; species Neltuma alba. The sequence goes on along the minus strand of NW_021634245.1, from coordinate 1,995 downwards.
AGCTCGCAGAAGCTCTTTATGCATATGGGAGAGGTAACGACAGGCAAGGACTGGAGTTACTGGATTCTGATTTTGATGCCTGTAATTACAAGGTTGTAATGATTAGACTTTACTGATGCTTCTTTTTAGCTTTGTTTTCCATCTGACGATTCCAATTCCTTTGTCATGTAAAGATAATCGGAGCGTCAGATGAACAACTTGAAGTGTTCAATCAAGTTTGGTACACGATGTTACTGAACGCTGGAGAAACAGGAAGGGTATAGTCTCGAACTCCACTGCAAGTTAAAAGTTCAAACCTTTCAGTTATGCTTAACAATGGTAACTAACATGCAGCAATCGAGGTGATCGAGAAGCAAATCAAGAAAAGGGAAGGTGTTCCATTCATGTGGCGCCTACTGGTACAGTTTGCCAATTGCCTTGCCTATAGTAGAGAGCCAAAAGCTAATGACTGTTCAAAACCATGATTATTCTTATAATCATTACTGTTACTTCAAATTTTGTATCAGGAGAGCAGAAAGCTACAGACTAGCGAACAGGCCAGAAGCGGCAAAGCAAAGAAAAGGCCAGGGCGTTGGAGAGTGCATACTTCTAACGAAGGAATAATCGCCTCCTTTACATGAAACTATGCTTGTTGAATGAATACTGAGGTATCCTAGAGTGCACTGCAATGGTCGATGCAAAAAAGAGTGTTATTGTGTAATGCAAACATAGAACTTATAAAAAAGAATGAAAAAGTTGTAGCTTTGCATCCTTGGAGGCTGTGAAACCTTGTGGCATGTGCAGTGCCGTGTTTCTTATTGACTTTGACACATGGTAGCCCTGTCGGGTCATTTTCTTAGCGCAAATCACGGGAAGGTCATGGAGATAGATATCTTATTTGCGTTGTCGACACGCCATGAATTTGCATTGCCCGGGGCTGCACGAAATGCTGACCAGTCACCAACTCCAATACTTCCACTTTTCGCAGCCTCATTCTCTTTACAGCGTAATGGTGTCATAATAAATAATAATATCTCTCGCAAGACACCAAAGGGCTTTAATGAGCATGAGCCGAGTTGTTTTTTTGGGTTTTTTTTGGGGTCAAAGAGCATCGGCCGAGTTACGTAAACATGTGAGAGGTTCTGACTTCTGTACGAGTTTTTATTAACATTTGCGCAAGAAAACTAAATGGTGGGTGAGAGTTTCACGTTCGTATTTTCAAAGTTTATTCATTATTATATTTCATTTATTCTTAGTCACCCGCTGCTCTGGATCTCATTCTGTATGCTCCTCCCAAAATGGTTTAAACTCGCCCATCAATTTACAATTTGCAAATTAAAAGGGCTTGAAGAGTAGCATGGCATATATTACAAAGACGAAATGTGCTTGATCTCCAAAGCACAGAGAGTGGAAATACAAGATATTTACTCACAAAATATTCTGAGGTGACATGAGGTAGGAGTTGGAGAAGGCTCTGGTGTAAATTTAAAACCTCTCAAACCGTACGGAGGGGCCGCTGACGCTTTCATCCAACCAAACAAATCCCTCGTGCGAGTAAGTCCAACGTGGAATTATCGTTCTCGTGGGGTCCGTTTGACTAGTCGACAAAAGTGAACTGAGATAGTCAAACACCACAGGGCATTTTGGGCCCATCCAATCTCACAATCCACAACCCTCAGGCAGCACCTGCGTGGGAATTCGACGCCGATCGAAGCCCCGCTGGGTCTGGATCCGTACCCGCGCTTCAGCTCCTCCACCACTTCTTTTGAGTCCGGGCGGTCGTCCTTGTCCGCCGCCACGCAACGGAGGCCAGCTCCGCCAGCCGGGCGGCGACGGCGTCATCACTTCTTCCTTCGCCAAAACGGGGTCCACTACCTGATTCAGTGACCCATGTGGGATTCTGGAGACCACCACCAGATCGGCCAACGGACTTCCCGCTTGTCCCGGCTCTGATCCACCGCCTTCAACCGGAAATCAGCTCCAGCAACACCACCCCAAAGCTGTACACGTCACTCT